>NC_040011.1:42327408-42346859 GCF_000972845.2 Larimichthys crocea
AGATTTACAGTTAAATAATGTGCAACAACTTCAAAAAGTGATTGACCATGTTTGTGTCAGATTACAGAAGGTGTGAAGATGATTGTGTGTATAGTGCTGCAGACAGATGTTGGTTTGCAGAGGGAGGGATGTACAGGACAACGATGATGACATGCGGGATCTCTCTCAGCAGATAGTATGGACGTAGACCAACAGCTAGCAGGTCAACATTCGGGCTACAGAGCTGTTCTTTGGTTGTGATGTGACTGGGATTACACTTTCTGCTGTTAACTGGAACAGCAAGGCCCCCCGCCTTTCTGTTTACCGCTCTCGGTACAATCCCGGTCGGCCCGGACAGTGTGGAAGCCATCGACGGAGATGTTCTGGTCCGTAGTGTCCCTGTACAGCCATGTCTCTGTGAAAAAAAAAATCAAACGGTGCACAGGGGAGACTCGCCTCAATATTCCCATTTTTACATTTTCTTCAGTATCAAAGTAAATCAGTGATAATTGTCTGTATAGATACATGTGTATGCTGCAAACAGGAACAGCCAGCAGCTAACTCAGCATACTTTAAATAGTGCCATTTTGCCAGTATATAAATATAAACACATATTGGCTAAAAACCAATCCAGACTAAGACTAAGTGTGCAGCACCCCAGGGTTCGAGTCTGACCTGTGGTTCTTTGCTGCCCGTCTCTCTCTCTCCCCACGTTCCTGTCTCTACTGAATAAACAAAATAATATCTAAATAATCAAAGTGGTAGCCCATAGTGAAACCCAATGTGCCATGGGAATATTATACTTCCTGTTTACATCCACAAACATTGTGGAAACAGTTCTTTTCTAGCAGAGCATCCTCCAAACAAGTAATAAGAGAGAGTAACAAGTAATAGAAAACAATCCATGAATTGCGTTATCAATTTTCTTTTTTGGCTCAGTGTTCCTTCATCATGTTTCTCATTCTCCTGGAACAGTGACAGTCTCCTCTATTCATGCACATATTTGTCCTGCGTGATCAAAACACTGCTACAAAGTGACTAGTTAGTCAGCAATTCCGCTTGTCAGTCACCGTAAATAGATGTTCAGTTCAGAATAGTCGGCCGTATTAAGAAACCGTGCTGCCTTTTGAGTTTGTCAGTAAACCAGCTCCAGGAGTCACATATTAGCAGATTGCTCTCTCTATATCCCAAGAAGGCCGAGTTAAATAGAAAGGGACAGTCGGTGTTTGGCAGCTAAATGTCAGTGAGTAAAAATATGCCTCATAACACTCACACACACATATACACACATATACACACTGAAATCATACCATCTCCTCTCATATTCACCCTCCATCTCGGAGCTGCCACCCCGTCCTCCTCATTAGATCATCTCTCCCTTTCTCTTTTAAAGGTCATCGTGAATAAGTGTCCTTGGTAAATAAGTGCGGTATTAGCCGACTGCGAATAAATGCACACAAGTCTGCATGTTTACTGCAAAAAGAAATATATATAGAGGACATAAAGAAGGATGGAGAGGGCGGAGAGAAAAATGAAGGAAAAACAAAGAGTGATTGGCTTTTTCATTTTCTCACAGAGACATACGGCAGACAGAAAGATGCCGTTATGGACAATAACCAGCCTGCGTACATACACACACACACGCACGTACACACATTCTCAGTCGCAGAGAGAAATGGCATTTAGCAGCCATTGTCTTTTATAAGCAGAGTAAATCTAATTCATGGACTGGAGTGCGACGGCAAACAATGTTAGTTTGTCATCCAAATGTCAGCTGCTGGAATTCAAGATGCAAATGTCGTAGATCAGGAAGGTAGACGGGCAGAGCTGCAGTCGTTTAATTCTCCTATGGTATATTTGATATGATGTGTGAAAAACTCGTCTTTGACCCGAGAGGAAATAAAAAATAAATAAAAATGAAGATGCTTAGTTACTGCAGGACACCTGGGCCACATGTTTATGACCAACCCCCTTTTCAACCCCCACCCCCCGGTGCGGAGCAGGAAGGTCGGAGAGCGCCACAAATCAAACGCGGAACAGCGGCGAGACGGAAAGAGACGGGGCTGGGTCACAAATCAAATGCACTCTATTGCGCGGGGCAAGCGGGTCAGTGCGCGCCACAAATCAAAGCGACTTCATCGGCAAGATGGCGGGCGAAAGAAATCACGCTGACCCCATCTTATCTGCAGCTTGTGGCTGCTGCAGACATTAAGAGACGGAGTGAATGACAGCGAGAGACGGCTGACTGTCCACACTAACAGAGAGAGAGAATGGATGATGATGATGAGCTCTCTCTGTCTGTTGAGTGTATAGGTAAACACACACATGTTTGTGTGAGTGTGTATTGGTTTCATTACTGCCATCGTAGACATGTCTGTCATGCTGTGTATATGTACTCACATCACTGTGTGGACCTGCATATCTGTTTCTCTGTGTGTTTGACTGTAATGGTATTCCGATAGGTAGGCGCCCATGCAGAACTGGTGACTGGTGAGTAACTGCCTGGAGATTCCTCAGCTCAACATGCTGTCGATTACTGAGCGGGAAAAGAGAGAGGAGGAGGAGGAGGAGGAGGAGGAGGAGGGCTGAAATTCTTTCACCTGTTTCCCTTTCTCTCTCACCCTTGACATTCCCCCTGGAACCTCTCTGTGTGTGTTTGAGTGTGTGTTCACCTGTGAAATGTCTCTATGTATCCAACAGCATGCTTGACAAGCTTTGGAGATAGAGTGAGAGTGTGTGGCTGCTGCTGCTGCTGCTGACCTCTCCCAGCCAGACTGAGCTGCTCAAACTCAAACACACACAGGTGGAATTATAAGGACAGATTGTTACCAGCAACCACGGCAATGCTGAAAACAGGAAACCAAACAAGGGTAGTAGGAAACTGTTTGACATGCGAATTCATGCTGTTGACTAAAAGCAAGCTGCGCTGAGCTTTTGAGGGAACTGTGGATTTAGTGTTAGCCTTGTGGTGAATGAAGGAGTCAAACACAAGAATTTCACTCAGGAGTCTGCTTCAACTCCCCTATGAGACTATTTCTAGACTTAGCTGAGTGATTATTTTCATTTAGATTTTTTAAATTAACTTCAATTTGATTGGGTTTAGGCAACAAAAGGACTTATGTCAAGGTTAAGTCAAAGCAGTAGCTGCTCAGCAAAATCCATCAAATTAAAGTAAAATACCATCATTCAAATAAATGCCAAGAGCTATAACTTTAATGACCTTTTTGGTCAAGGTTTTGCACCTTCAGAAACACCTTCAATATTATGACAATACAGACATCAAAGCACAAATGCTCATACATTCACACGCTGACATCGGGGTTAAAAAACTGAGAGATACTCTAAAAAGCTACAGATATTTTCCATGAATTTACTGCAGTATAGACCCTTCACAACATTAACACTGTTGGGTCGACCATGTCTTATACGAAAACAGTGTTGTTAATATCTCTGCCCAGAAGGTTAGTGTTGTGCCGTTTCAACGTCGACTCCAGTGCGTTGTATTCTTTTCAGAAGCTTTTGAATTCAGCCTGGACTGCAGTGTCTTTTTGACTTTGACTTTGTAAAATAAATCCATGAAGATGAATCCAGATGAATGTAACACAGAATGTTCTTTGTGTGTATCTATCATTTTTCTGTTGGAAACTACAGTTGTTGTTGCATCCACTGGCAATCTCATAATGCCAAAAGCCATGAAGGCTTGTTTGAGGCAGCCATGATAGCAGCTGTGATCTCTGACATGATGTGTAATGGAATAACATGAGATTTACCCTATTCCCCCCCATCAATAGATCTATACTACTAAAGAAAAAATTGCTTAGACCCGAGCGGTTAAACATATGTTAGAAAGCCTCTCTGGCAGAAAGACCTCAAGGCTACGTTCTTCCACTCGCACAACCGAGCTTGGCCAGTCCACGCGCTTGATTGGTATGCACGGTTTGTCTTCCAGGAAAAACATTGAGAGTGTGTTTCTGGCTTAATACTGTGTTAACATTAGATCAACATCAGTCCATGTGTTATCGAGTTTCTAGCAAGGCCTCTTCTGTGGTGACGTGTGGATGAAGGTTGCAGTTAGACGGCCTGAAGCAAACGTTCACACCCAAAGTAACTCCTTGTTCGAGAAACACAAGCTAATGTGGTGGAAATGTGTTGCTACAACAGTGAGAGAATGCGCTCCAGGAAGTCCATTTCTCCATGAGTCTGAAGGTTGACCGGTCAGTGCGATACTTGTCAAATCACGTCAGTGTATTGTGAGAAATAATTTTTTTTGCTGGATGTCCTGTGTTTCTTTGCTTTGAAGCCCGACGTGTTGGCCCATCTAAGGTGTCACTGAAATGAATCAGAGAACTTGATGCAGCGCTAATGGCTGTCTGAAACACGGCAAAAGAGGGAATGAAGCAACAGAAGGAGGAGAAACGGAGCAATGATGAGGGTGATATCACATGTTCCTGAGAGATTACATTAACCCCATCTGTAGGATTGTGTTCTGTGTGTGTGTGTGTGTGTCACATCTTGACAAATCCCCTGTCATGTTATCCGATCAATACACCACATTACTGAAACAAATCATATCAATATAGAAGATTGAATCTGAAATACTGCATGATTGACCCTACGGTTCCAAAAAAATATATATTTTTTTCTACTTTTGACCCAAATGAGAATTTTCCTGCTTCACTCTCCTGAGTGTTTAGTTCATCAGTCAGTGTTAAACCAAAGACTGACTTATGCATACAGTATGCAGTTTGAAAGTAGTCCGGGATTTTGTGGAAAACATGAAATTTCTCTTCAAAGCTCCAGATGCAGCTTAGATCAGGCGCTCATATGAGCTGCAGCAGCGATGTAGTACAAATTAATTCAGTTTGCTCATCAGTTGTGTCTAAACTACATAGTAAATGTTGAAGATCTCATGTAAGTTAAATGAGCACTGGCTCTCGATGATCACCAGCTTCTGATTCATTGCCAAACTTATTATGGAGCGGAACTTAACCGAGGCTCTCTCCACTAATTTGAGCGTGCTGTTCTGCCAAAGACGAATAATCAGGCCTTAAAATACATTTTTATTTAAGTTCTCGGCAGAGCAGGTGGAGCAAGAGACGCCTCTGAAAATATTACACCTTCAACTAAAGATAAAAAATAAAAATAAAAAACCTTTCCAAATTTCTGTGTCACCTTATGTTGAGGAATAAAAATGTTTTAAAATACCATTTTTTTTCACAGGTTCTTTGAAAAACTTAAAAAGAACACATTAATTTATCTAAAGAGGCTACAACATAATGTATGATCCAGCAAACGGAGACCAGTATAACTTTTCATTCTGGAATTATCCTGACACTTAATGTATCCCAGCTCACCAAAATAAATGAACAAATAAATAAATAATTTAAAAATATATATTAATGGCAACATCCACACTCTGAAATTATACCTTCTTGCACATTAAGCAACTAGTTATGCGAAAAGGTTATTTACACTTGCGCATACACCTGACATCAGTATTACACGTGCAACCCTCCAAACTCTCTGTGATTTCTCACTCGCACAAACATGGAAAAACACCACGTCGCTGCCAAAAATCGGTATGCGTCGCAGAGAGCACGCATGATTAGTGGTCGTGCTGTGAACGCACGAGATGTAGATAATTGCTGAGTAAACAAACTATTATTAACTTGACTACAAAGTCAACAATGATTGCCTCATCCTGGCAGCTTCTCATTCTACCACCGAGGCAAGTTATACGAGGATGAAACCAACTTCTGGTTCAACTTAAAACTTGATGATTAATGATTTGTACAACAGATAATAGATCTGCCAATTTCAAGAAGGAGCAGTTTGGGATAGTGTACACTTAAACAAACATTTGCAGTGTATTGATGTGTGTATAACATGTGCAGGGTTTGTACTCTTCCAATATTTAGTTTCACACAGGATTTTCTGTCATTATGTCAAATGAAATGTCCCCCGAAGGCTTTTCTGAATCTAAAATTGCACCCGACCATCTTCAAGTCACTTATCCTGCTCAAAACTGCAAGCAGAGCAGCACAGAAGTCATTTTCACCCTATCAGCATCCTGTTTGCCCTCCTAGGGGGTTATGCAGGTGGATCTGGGAGATGAAACCCCTCCAGCATGTGGTGGGTCAGGCCCTGGGGTCTCTTCCTGATCAGTCATGCCTGCAACACAGAACCACCTCCACCATCTCCCTCACTGGCTCGATACCGAAACCCTCTCCAATTGCGGAGGCTCTTAAGTGTCTCACACTGAGCGATACCAGCCGTCCTGTGGAGTAACCTCATCTCTGCTGTTTGTTTCTGCCGTCTCATTTGTCCATGATTACCCAAAGCCTGTGTTCATAGATTAGGGTTGGAACTGGAGATTGGATGCTAAATTGAGAACTTTCATTATTATGAGCTCATCAGTTGCAAGGCAAAGAGTAGATTTTGACTGCAATGCTTTTCATAGTCCCTAAAATATTACAAGGCTGCCAGTAACAACAACTTTTTTACTGCTCGTTCTTCTGTCAGATCTAGTTTTGCTGAATTAATTAATAATCTGGTGACTTACTCAAACTGCTTTTGTCTGGGCAAAAGCTTGAATCAACACATAATGCAGGCAGAAATAAGGAAATGACGGCGAGAAAAAAGGAGGGACAAAGCAGAGAAAGACGCTGATGGGAGGATGGCAAACGGAGGAGTCACAAGGCAGACGGAGACTTCCTGGAGCTTTGTCTTCACCTTGAGGTTGCCAGGTAACCAGCGGAGAAAAGAAAATAAGCCAGACGGCAAACTGGCATTCCTCCTCGAGCTATTGTGCTTGGCAGATTCCAAAAATATCCAAAAGGAAAGTACATTCTTTGACCTGTGTGATTTGGGACAAGTGAAAAGTGTAGGGTGGATCCCACCTCTCCACCCTGTACCTGCAGAGAGAGTACAGGGGCAGACGGATTGTTTAGTTGAATGTGTTGGTCTAGTCTTCCCGACTCGTTTGTCCTTTATCTGACCGAGGTCTGTGCGAGTTCAAACCTGCGGCCCCGACCACGGCTCTGAAATATCAGCAGCCGCAGCCTGTGCTGTGTATTGATAAATCCATGGCTCTGTCCGTGGAGCTGAAGTAGCAGACAGATTTGTAATTGAACCATTTTCTCACCTTTATGTCCATTTCCTCTTTGATCTGTACTATTTTCGTCTAGACTGTATACAGTAAATTATATACTACATTGTAGCCTATGTACTCACAAGCAAAGTGACAAGTAGCAGCACCTAGTCGCTGAAGAGCGAGACGACCATAGAGACACGATGCTGCCTGTACTGTAGTATTCCTATCATATTCCAGTGATATTTCTATGATCATGTTCCCATGGGGCTATCCCTCCTGTTAAAAGTCAACAAAGCATGATTGATTGTATCATTTTGTGGCGTATTGTAAGCCCGTGTGCACCGTAAACATGACTCAATCATAAAAAGTTCATCAAAACAGTCAGTCAGAAGCCATACAGTATGCTTTTTGTCAGGCGAACACCCAATTTCAGTAGAAGACCAATATTGGCTGCCTGTGACTTAAACTGGATCAAATGACAAATACTAAACGTACTGTAATTGTTGGTATAAGATGACTGGCACATTATAAATGTGCTCATTATTCCTCAAGACACAGTTGTGATAGAGTTGAATTAGCATGCTCGTCTCCTCTCTCTCATTTGTGCTTCATCATCCTCTTTCCATCCCTGTCTATCTTTGTCTCCCTCTACCTTCATCTCTTTCAATCTATCGCCCCTCTTCCATCTCTTCCCCAGCCCCTTTCGCTCTCTCTCTCCTCCCTGCTGCTGTTTGGTAAAGATGACTGAGTGTGAAGATATGATGGAATATTTCCTGTCATCATTATGAATTAGCCTCTGCGCGGACCCGCACGCACACACTGATACAAACGCGTTCGCCAGCACGCATACACACACCGAGAGGCCCATGCATCATATCAAGGTCTCTAGAGTCAGTCTAACAGTGATGTCATTGATCTCAGTCGGCTATCAGTGGGGAGACTGCCACACACTGCAACAGAGCACGGCCAGGGCATTTCCATGAGAGGAGATAGTAGGGTCGGAGACAATGTGTCATTGTGTTGAAGAGGAGGAACTGAAAGATGAATTCAACTCTCAAACAATCGCTACATATCCAATTCAGATCATTTTCACAATAGGCAAAAAGATGGTGAGTGTGTACCTAGTGTGGTTAGTATTTGTTTCAGATCACGCAGACTCATATGCAAAATGACAGGAGGCCATGAGGTCAGATAATAAGCAAACATTGATAATATTAATCAGATAAAATACTAAACTAGGCAACAGGCCTATCCAGTGAGGTTTTCTCTTTGGTGCTAATCATGAAAGGTCTCAAAATGTGTAGTACTGTCTGAACATGGGGGAAAGTAAAATTATTAAATCAGTTTATTGTGCAAAAGTACAACAGGCATTTACTCAAGACAAAGTATATGTTGTGGAGAATTGCTGAAGTCAAAGGTCAATGGTGAGGTCAGGAAGGAAGAAAGTGTTCAGGAGCCTCTGATGTCTTATGCTGTATTATTTATTGACGCTTGGTCAAGGAGAAATAGAGACACTCTCAAAGTTCATCAGAAGTGCCTGAGTCTGTCTCACATTCTGCCCAACTCGTGCTGGTGGATAGACTTTAAACCCAAAGATAACACCACAAATATCCAGAACACCCAGAATTAGTCAAAGAGAAAGTCTTTACTCATGGAGGTGTTATTGTCAGCATATTCTAGTCTGGAGACACAGATGTCTGTTTACGCAGATTGGAACGTCAACAGCAGCTATCTATTATGTCTATGAAGGCAGCAACAGGTCTCTGGGACCCTGGACACCACAGTGTTGAGATGGACTGACACCTACTGTTCTCAACCAAAGCCAAACAAGTAATAATCAAGTCCCCCACGTGACCTCGTGTTATCTAAGGATAGAAAATTCCATAACAGTATACTCTTGGTAAACTAGGCAATAGTTGGCATCTTTGCTAACACAGGATAGAGGAAACTAGCAAGCAGACCATCGAGGCACTAAATACTCTAGGAGGTCTTTTGTTGAATGTAGTTTGGACATGATGAATAGATAAAAAGTCATTGAAGGGCAAGGCTGTTTGCTACATTTTTAAATATGCAACTGCCTTACAGTAATGTTACTGAAATCTGAACAAATCTGTTGGAACTCAGTGGTGGAAGTAATGCAAATGAAGGCAACCACATCAGTGGTGCTCAGTTCAGGATTAGGCTTTGTGTTCAAATTACTTTGAATGAATTACAAATTAGTTCTCAGTCAGTCAAGCTTGGAAGAAACAACAGCCCTAGCTTGTGCTCAGACAGTGAGTAATAACTTGGGAAGAAGCAGATCTGTTAACCTGAACAAAGTTGATTGTGACCGTTCATTCTGAACCGTAATCGAGTGGAACATACGTGGACCTTGAGTCAACGCTAACCTAAAGGCTAATAATGCAAGGTGGCCAGTGACTGATTGCGTTTGTCTGGCAGGAAAGTTACTGAATTCCCGAGCATGTCAGTGCAGCATTTCATTGTGATGAAGTCAAAGTAGCACAAAGCTGATGCGAGGTGCGATGTCACTTCAAAACTTTCCCTAAGAGTGATATGTTCTGACTCTTACCATCTGTCTCTTCAGCAAACTTGGACAGACGATGAAATGCACTAAAAAAATGGAATCAGGTGTGTTTGCTTCACTAAATAGGGAGGTTGGAGCTACATGACAGAAATCTCATCCTCCTGTTGGAGGAAAGAAAATAAGTCTTTTTGCATGGTTGGTATGGCAATATGCTATTTGCCTTGAGTGCCTGAAAATGTTGGCCACATTTTATCTGTTTTCAACATGGGGAAAAAGGTGCACCTTGTGTTACATGTACAAATGATAGTTTGTCATAGTTTATTTGACATCTTTATTGCTAAAATGATAGTTTGTCATAGTTTATTTGACATCTTTATTGCTATGCGGCGCTTGACAAAAACATACCTACATAGAAATTCCGCCTCAGACAGAGACACTATACACAGCATGGTGAAAAGCTCTCTATATAATATATATACATTATATAATAATTCAGGCCAACCTGTGCTTAAAGAACCTGCTGTTACCAGTAAAAGCAACAAAATAACAGCTCTCAGCACTCATGCATGGTCTGTTAACTGCAAGGCCTTTGGCATGCACCAACCGCTGCGATGTAATACACGCAATTCTAAATTTCAGAGCAGAGGTTTTTGTGTTTTAAACATGAAACTGGGGTTTAGTCATATTGACACATGGGGGAGTGTTTGTTCTTGAGTTTAGGGTGGATATGGAGGCAAGTTATGAGAAGAGCTTTGTGCTTTCCTGCATTATCATCAGTTAAACCTTTATGTGTGGAGGCGTCCCCGCTGATCATGCTGCACTTTGAAATACGTTCTCTAATTAGAAGGGTGTTCTCTTAAGTGATCTGTGTGCAACCTTCTTTTTTAGTTTTGCACTTATCCAGGTTTATGTGAGGAAAATAAATGCTTTTCAACTCTGACTAACAAATGACTAATAACTGAATGATGAATAATATCTCAATAGTTATTAAAAAAAAAGGAGTTAATGTAAGTGGTGGGAAAATGACTAACAAGTGTTAAGTGTTTTTAGCAGTAAATAAGAATAAATTAAATGTCATTTCTTGCTCAGTTGGCCTGCTGTGAAAATGGGTAATACCATTTCCTGGCAATAATGACACTAGAAAGGTTGTGTCTGCATCTTACATCTATTGAGGACAACCCCGTAACGTTAACGTGACAGTCACATTGTAAGGGAATATTCTGTTCTGAAAGTTAAATCTTCGATTGTTAGAGGACAGCCGCTGTTTCTCTTTGAGACACCATGCTATGGTTACTGAGGTCCGAGCACAGGGCTGCCTCACTCCCTAGACACAACGGGTAGGTGAGTAACAGAAGCCTCTAGAGCAGGGGTCCCCAAACTTTTTTCGGTGCGGGCCACATCAACTTGCCTTTCTGTGATGGGGGGCCGGGGTCAGTCTATAACCAGAAATGATATCAGTCCCACCAGGATTTCACGGGCCTTTTTAAATAGTTGCGGCCTAAAATGCCTGATATTGCATCAGGTTTTCGAAAAAATTGTTGCGGGAGGAAGTGAATGCATCAGGTTTTCGAAAAAATTGTTGCGGGAGGAAGTGAAAGTTGCGGTACGTTGCGATTTGACAGTCGCGGAGAGGGTGCAGCGAGCATTAAGTCCACGGCCCCGGGAAGCGGCGAGGTCCCGGCAGGAGGGTGCTGTAAAGCCCGCGGCTGGAGCCGTGAGCCACTTCCGCCCGCGAGCCTTTCCAAGCCGACCCAGAGCCGGTACGGTGCACCGCTGCGGAGGAAATGCACCCGTGGAGGCCAGCCAGCGCTGGGGAGAGGTCCCACGAGGGGGTCATGCGGCCGTCCCTGACCCGCCGAGTTGAATCCCCCGGGCAGACTGTGCGGAAGTTGATCACGAGCAAAGTCACGTTGGAATATACCATTATGTGAGGGAATATGAAAATTAGCTAGTACTGTAAATAGTTCGTAAATAAAGTAGATTTGAATTAGAATGCCAACCTTAATCATTAATGTGGATATTTTATAATAGGAAAATGCAATTTTGAAAAATAGGCCATGTTTAGAGGGATTGTTTGGGATCATTAAGTGGGCCACTCCATCTGTTTAGGCGGGCCGGATGTGGCCCGCAGGCCGTAGTTTGGAGACCCCTGTTTTATAGAGTCAGACAACAGTCTCGGACCACAAAGAGTAAACCTATTTCCTTAAGACATCTTGAACTCTTGCGCACTTTAACTGGCCGTTGATGATCAGAATTCTCCACAACATACACGATACTATCGCGATGATTACAAACAGGGATGCGTGATGCCCGTAACAGCACACACAGATGTTCCATCGTTCTCCTGCTGTGGTGCTATTTTCAGCATGACCTGGCAACCAGCTCTTTTCACTTTTACGCCGAGTTTATATGGTGTAAAAAAATGCTTGCAGTGTTTCATAGAGTGGGTTTACTGATTCATGCATAATATGCATTAGTATACAATAGCGTGTTATACTATTAGTCTCTAGCCGGAAGGCATCCTGGAACTCCTGACCCTTTGGCATGCAACGAAATAGCCACTGGCTATGTTTTAAAACACACACAGCAGATATGTAGCGGCTTGCAGTTTCCTCGTGGAATATTTCAGCTTTTAAAGAATAAACTGGCTCATTTGTCTGTGTTATGTTGAAAGATTATCTTATACCGTTGACAGCAGAATAAGAATGTGAAAGAAAGATAAAAATATTAATGGCATACCATGCATTGCATGCTTTATGGAAAACTGGCATCTTTCAAAACAACCTTTTGTAAAAGCAGCAGCACAACATTCTGCAGAACATGACTGCAGTTTATTAACAATAGCTGATTCACCTTTGTAAATTAAAATACCTAGAAGCCATGCTTTGATCGGTATTGGTGGCATGTGAATTTGTTGTGCGATCCACTTTTCTTTTTTTTTGTTTTAACACTGGGTCCCTTTTGGGTCCAGTGCAATGTGTACCAATCGCTTGTAATGATTTATTATGCAGCTTATGTCTGAAAATAACTCAACAACCACTCCACTCAGCCGGTTACAGAACAGATTTTGACATCCTAAAGTACCGCTGATGTTTGTAGAGAGAAAAGAACACACAGATCACAAAATAGAAATGCATGACAAGTAGAGAACTCACAGAGTCAGTAGTCGTGTTGATGTCAGCTGTCAGAACAGATCCATACGCCTGTTTGATAAGCAGCACGGTTAATAGTGGGTACGAGTAGGTATGATCTACACTTATCTATTTAGAGTGCGGCCACGTTGTAATTTCCTCCCACTTTGACATCAAAAATAGATAAAGGAATAAGGTGGATGAAAACACAAACCACAGATTCAGATTGGGCTCACACACAAAAATGTGACGGCTGTTATTATTCTTTTTTATATGTCTGAATATATGTGTGAAAATGCACTTCCTGCACTTATTGTGTAAGGTCCTTGAGTCACAGGAATCACACTGAGGGACATTGTGAAGCGCTGACAGGGTGTAAAACATGACATTTAATAAAAAATAAATAAATACCTCATCACCGTTCCGGAGAACATACAGATTTGAACTTTTCTACTTTTTGTAATTTGGACTAAAAGTAAAAAATTCTGAGTTATCATCTAAAATAATTTGTTCTCCTTTATTCAGGTTTGTTGCCTTGAATGTGTTTTCTCTTTTGCAGCACAGGTTCTCTGATAAAAAGGTTTCTTCCAAATCGCCCAACATCAGTGACCAACCTCGATAATGCTCATGTGGCTGATGGGATAAAATCCCTGCAGCCAGGCTCCACATTCTCGTGGAAAGCCCTCCTAGTTTAAAGCAGCTGATCCATACACATTGTCTATTATTGTCCAAGGACTGTGTTGGTTCCTGGTGTGACTTTACCACCCCATTTCACACTCTTATCTACATTAACGCAGTCCTGCAGAGAAATACATTAACAGCAAACGTCTTCTCGGATGCGGTCTCTTAGTACAACACATCAGCATCCAATGATCCGTGGTGTCGTTCGTCTATCAAAGTTTGGGAACCTGATACGCAATCACCTACCATCTTAAGTTGAAGGCAGGAAGAAACGCATCGCCACAGGGGGAGAGCCAGTGGTGTTCTCAGAAAAGGCCAACCAGCCACAAATTGATGGCAAGCCATTTCACCTCCCCATGAGTCAAGCACACAGTGGCTCAGAGTTTGTTTCCATGGGAACGGCCATGTCAAGGCATGCTATCAAGTGAAGCCAGCTGTGGTAATAGGAGGTTTAACATAGTTTACCCAGGGTCGTAGTGGAAGGTAAACCTATTAAAGTCAGATTTTGGTGGAAAATGTTTTATTATTTCTTTAATATCACTGTTCATTTTTCCAAAACATGGATTTGTCATTGAGACGCGCACGCGTGAGCAGCTTTAGAAGATTTTTAGGATGTCAGAACGGCTAAATCTGAAGAATATCGAGCTAAGAAGACATTTTTAGGAGTGACTGTTTGTGTGAAAGCTGCTTATGTTGCTGATGTGCTGTGGAAATCCCAGAAGTGAAAAACCCAGGGAGACGAGACAGCACAGTACACTGCAAGAAATGCCACAATAGCTCACCTGGTAAAGCTTGGGGCTCCTGTACTGAGACTCCTTACCACAGCAGACTGGGTTCAAATTCCAACGCAGGGGCTTTTAATGGATGTCATCCCTTCTTGATCTCCCTCCAGATTACTGTCTGGCTGTCACTGTCTAAAAAACCATGATGTCACCCATTGGTTTGTGGACAGCCGGTTTGAAGTTTAAGATATGACATTATTAAGACTTTAGTCACTTGTCATGGAAACTAGCAACTACTCATAAATCAACAAAATTGTATATTAAAGTAAGTGTAATTAACTCCAAAAAACAGTTGATTAATTTAAAGCTGCTACATGAAGTCGTGCTGCTGTTAAAGAGTCTGACAGCTGTTCGAATGAAAGACCTGTGGTATCTCTTCTTCTTACATGGTGGGAGTAGCAGTCTGTTGCTGATGGAGCTGCTTAAGGCCTCCACAGTTGTTCATGATGGATGTCAGCTTTGCTAACACAAGCAAAAATTTTGGATGGTACCATCTCAGTCTTGGGGAGGCATGGGGCATCGAACTGGTGGACTGATGTACTATAAGTTGGGCTGCGCTTGGTTTTGTCTCCATTCTTCAAGCAGGATTAAATGGTTATTCATAAACCTGCCTATTCATAATACATTACACTGGACAGACTCATTGAGAATGACAATCACAAGGTAGCCACGTCTAGAAGTATACCCTGCTTTATCGTCCATTTTACTCACCATAAATTACAAAATGAACATCATACCGTATAAAGGAGGTTTGAAACTGAGACCGTGAGGTCTGTTGAGGTAATGTATCAACTGGGAAGTGGGTTAAATTTTCCTTATGACAGTGCAATCAGACTTCTTCTTTTTTATTGCAGACCATTGAGCCGTTAGAATGAATGCAGGTTTAAGACACTTCCATGTTCACCTGACACCCAGAATTTATGTCCGCTAATCATACTGTCAGTGAGAAATATTAGAGACTTTTGAGCTTTAATTCAAGTCGGAGATTGTTGTAATCATGTAATCAACTGTAGCTCATTTAGACAAGAGACACAGAATGTCAGATTTTGCCTTGTTTGTCGCAGCTGGTTTTTGTTTTAGCTTTACGTCCTCATGGATTATACCCAAAGGACAAGGTTACATAGTGACATGTGTCTGTACCAACCGGATTGCATTGTAGGTTTCTTTATGACAGTTTCTTTTATTTTATTCCAAACTTTTTTGTTACTCTTCCAAATTATAGGCTACAACCTCAACTCCACCCACTAATGCAGATATGCAATGCTGTTGAACCCTGTGGAAAAAAAGCTAATACATTCATATTGGATTGTGGAGTGAGAGAGATACAGTACACACCCCTGACAGTGACATAAATGTCTTATTTAGTAATTGTAAGAGGAGAAGAGAAGATCTACCATCGGGCTCTGACGGACGACAGTTTTATAATCAGGATTCAAATCATTGAGGAGCTGTCATTGATTTTGGTTGATGGTTGTGTTTTCTGATGATCACTGAGCGGAGGTCATTCTGTAGATTACGCACCCCTGGCAATGTCAGGCTCTCTCTAATGACTTTGCCTGCAGTTAGTGGTGTTTTTTTCACAAAGTTTGAAAGACTTCCCAAACAACACGTACATCAAGGCTCCTCTATAATTAGGGTCACAAACGCTCTGTTGAACCATGTAATTTTTCAAGCATTGTGTGACAGTCGTAGAGGGCATGATGAGAACTGCTCCGCTCTCTTCTGCCTCCAATGTATCATTTAATATTCACAGCCGGAGAGAAGAAGCCGCGGCGTTCCAGCGCGAGGAGAGGAATCTTAAATGTCACTCTTTTTTTCTAAAGGCTTAATCAGCACCTGTTGTTGTACTCACTCTGCAAACACACACATACACAAGAATACAGACTTTCATATAACAGCGTTGCATAAAAACACCTCACACATGTTATGGTGTATTTCATTAGTGATGAGTGTTAGCTGACTGTACTTGTGCATCTGTGAAGTTCTGCTCTCATGTTGCAATGTGTGCGCTCTTTGCTTGGCTCTGTAAACTTCTGAGAGGCAGACATTACCCGACACATCTTTTCACATCTACTTCATAAACATTTCTGTTTGATGTTAATGTATAATCTGCTTTCTTGTTTAGTTTTTGTGCAAAGTGACTTTTTTTCATTCTGCTTAGTGCGATATTGTTTCTGATGAAGAGACATTATAATAAAGTAAGGGAAGTCTGCCGTGTTTTAATGGTTCATCTGACCTCACTGCCTTTTTTAAGCTTCGGGCTGAAATATAATAAGTTCATGTCAACTTTATTATCAATGCTGCCGGACATACAGAGATTCGAAATTGCCTTTCTCTCTGATCCCGGTGCAAACAACAATAAACATGAAATATAAAATATATGTAAAAGATGTAAAAAATATATAAAATAAAAATATATACAAGCAAAAGACATCCAAGAAAAGACAGTGGCAAGTCTGGAAGGTATGGCGGTATGAACAGAATCAACAATTTAAACAGAAACAACAGTCTAACAGTGTCTGTGTGGCAATATGGCAAAAAAAAAAAGTGATGGACTATGTTCTAAAAACTTAAACATATGTTCTGTGATTACTGCATGGATATTGTGAAAGATGCTGTCCATATATGTTGTGCAAACCTGCATGCACAAATAATGTAATGTGGACCTACACAATGTAGAAACATTGTAAGAATTAGAAGAGGAAACTGTAACGGTATGACCGGGCGCCAATAGGTCAGCAACAATATTTTTGTGGGTTTATGAGTCGATATTTTTTAAGTTTTGAGTTACTCAGTCGCACACTTCAAGATTCAAGCACAGAGCACAATAAAAACAAAACTTTCATAACTTGAACCCTCAAGAAAGTAAACCCCAATGCAGACATACCAAGCACAAACAGATAAAACCTCACCACACAAGGTGTGTTCAACAATTTAAAAATCCCCAAATCTGGTCTTTATTTTGCCCTCCTATGTATTCATGTACTCAAACAAAAGTGTATGAACCTGTATATACAAATATGGGAATACGGGATAGGTAATATATTTCATGCTTTTTATATACTTTGTTCTTCTGTTACATTTTTCCTCCTTATAATTAGAATTTGTCTTATTACGTAAAAGCTCAAGTGAGTTGATTAATCGAGTTATCAACTCACTAATTAACAGAATAAATGAATGGCAATTATGTAAAAACATAATTATATTAATAACAAATCTGTTATTTCACTGAAGTGTTACCCTCAAAAATGTATAGCTACTGTATAATCACCAAAATATGTAAATCTGATTATCTAATGTATAAAACATTAAGAAAATAATGAACAAACTTTCCTTTTCTTCTAAAAACACAACTTAAACGGTCATGGGATTTCAAAGTAAAACTAAATGTTTATGGAGTGAAAGTCCGTCTGCTTCACAGCCTCAGAAAAAGATAGAAAGGTCTTCTGCTTTGCCCCTTAGAGACGAAACTTGGAACAGAGAGCGACACTTTTAGCTTTTACAGCTTCATCCCAAATGTTTCGAGTCTCTCCTGGTCAGACAAGTAAAGGTCACAGTGCAGGATGTCTCTCTGTCCACATGCACACATAAAAGCTTCTATAACATGTCCTTTTACAGAAATTATGCTCATCTACACAGTTTAAATAGAAACACAGCTGTATAGTAACTATCATAACAAGAGAACCAGCCGTGAACCATTTGATCAGTCTGATCTTCTTTTTTCTTGCGTCTTTTTTTCTGTTAAACACTCTATAACGTTCTATATAACAGCCATCCTCTGAGTAAAAAACCTTTTGATTTCTATTATCATGCGAGTAAAGGACTCTTTTATCTACTGTCCTCCTAAACCCTGAGATAACGTGACATTTTCCATGACATGTTTACGACAATTTAATAAATTATCATGCCTTCAAAAGAAATTTCTACCTTTTCTTGTTTCTCTCGGCTTATCCTTTTTGCTCAAAGCTTGTATCAAAATGCCTTTCATGTAGTGTGTGTGGGAATCAAACCCTTAACCCTGGCACCACTTAATACCTACAGGGAAGTCAACCTCTCACCCTGGCAGTCCTGTTATCCTCTTTCTCAGTTCTTCAGCTTTCTGTCTGGAGTGTTGACTTGTGTCAAAGTCCCGTCTGTCCTGTTTGTTTTGTCGCGTATGACGATGACTAATGTTGACTGCTGTGCGTCTCTGGGCGACTCTCATCCAGACCTCATGTTGTCCTCACTAATGCAGCGCTATCACTGACATTATCCCACTTGTTGCTCGTGTTACAGAGCAGCAGATTTAAAATGTGTTTTTCATTTTATGTGCTGAACAGCATGTGTGTATGTAGGGATGGAAATACAGCGCACCATTAAAAGAGTAACACACCTATGATGGAGAGTTACTACTACATTACCCACAATATCGTTCACCCTTTAAGTTAGGTTGGTGTGTTATGATGATAATGCTGGCTAATATAGGCTTGAAACCAAGTGGCAACCTCTGTGGCTGTGAAGTGAAGCCATCACAAGTGCCAAAAACTGCTGTTCCTTTAATGGCCACTTAAAATGTCCAACTTCACAGCAGAAATATACATGTTTACAGTCTGGTACAAAAAACGGTTTTGAGCTTTAATTCAAGTAGGAGATTGTTGATTGCAGGTAAGCAGCACATCTTCAGGTTGCAGGCAGAGCACTCTAAAGTTTCAGTATGGTCTCCAATGTTCGATCACCACAGGTTAAGACTTGGGACAGAGAGCAAATACTGCAAATTTGAGATGGAACTGAGGAGTATGGGTGAAGTAGTTTGGCCATGGATGCAGTTGCCTGACTGTGGATCCGACACACAACAAATGAATAGATCTGTGTCTATTTGACGTTGAGTTTTGGGCTAAAGAAACCTGCTAAGCTTTTTTCTCTCTAACTCCACCTTAACACTTTGTTTTTGTCATTTTCAAACTTGTAGTCTTTAGCTGCCTCTGGAGCCACAGAAGCCTTGATAAAACTTTTTTTTTCCGCATATGCTTTAGTACTCCTGTAAACAGACGTGTAAAACGGTGGAGCTCCCCTATAATGATCAAGCGAATAAAGATTTTGAACTATGTTCTATTTATAGTAGGAAGTTAATGACTTATCCAGGAACAGCTGTGCAGCAAGGCGGCTAAGGTGACTGACTTTGGAGAGAACTAGTTGACAGATAAGAAATGGGTCACAGGAGATGGTGCAGGTGGCAGCATCAGACCTAAAGACACTAGAGACTGTTCCTGCAAACTGAGACC
>NC_040011.1:42346869-42419724 GCF_000972845.2 Larimichthys crocea
GTCTGTCCTGTTTGTTTTGTCGCGTATGACGATGACTAATGTTGACTGCTGTGCGTCTCTGGGCGACTCTCATCCAGACCTCATGTTGTCCTCACTAATGCAGCGCTATCACTGACATTATCCCACTTGTTGCTCGTGTTGCAGAGCAGCAGATTTAAAATGTGTTTTTCATTTTATGTGCTGAACAGCATGTGTGTATATAAGGAATGTAATACAGTTGTCCCTCACTATAACACGGTTCATCTTTCGCGGTTTCGCAGATTTTTTTTTTGTGTAATTATGCATGCTTTTTTTACAGTGTACTTTACAGTATGAACGCGCATTATGTTTGGCGTCCTGATTGGCTAAGGGAGTACTGTACAAAATGCGTTGTATGTTCTGCACTCGGAAACACCTGCACCAAGGCCTTCAGAGGAAAAAGCCGTTACAGCAGAGCGGCACCAGGACAAAGAGGCACCGTCAGAAGAACTCTGAAATACGGTTTCATTTACTAATACAGTATTGTACTTATTTTTGTTAAATCTGCAAAAGTTTGAACTTAGAGAGTGTTTAAATAAGAGAGAAATGTGAGAAAATGTTAATGCCCGTCTGAGAAAAGTGTATAAAGGTGTGTGGTTAGGAGTTTTACGGCCTTAAACATGTAGAATAATTGTAAAAAGTAAAGCTGATTACTTCACGGATTTCGTTTATTGCGGGTTATTTTTAGAACGTATCCCTTGCGATAAACAGGGGACAACTGTACAGCTATGATGGAGAGTTACTACTACATTACCCACAATACCGTTCACCCCTTAAGTTAGGTTGGAGATTTAGGTGTGTTATGATGATAATGGTGGCTAATATAGGCTTGAAACCAAGTGGCAACCTCTGGCTGTGAAGTGAAGTCATCACAAGTGCCAAAAACTGCAGTTCCTTTAATGGCAACTTCACATCTAAGTAGCACATCTTCAAGGTTGCAGGCAGAGCACTCTAAAGTTTCACTATGGTCCTAAAAGTTCAATCACCACAGGTTAAGACGTGAGACAGAGAGCAAATATTGCAAATTTGACTTGAGATGGAACTGAGGAGTATGGGTGAAGTAGTTTGGCCATGTATGCAGTTGCCTGACTGTGGATCCGACATACAACAAATAAATAGATCTGTGTCTATTTGACGTGAGTTTTGGGCTAAAGAAACCTGCTAAGCTTTCTTCTCTCTAACTCCACCTTAACAGTTTGTTTTTGTCATTTGCAAACTTGTAGTCTTTAGCTGCCTCTGGAGCCACAAAAGGCTTGATAAAACTGTTTTTTTTTCCACATATGCTTTAGTACTCCTGTAAACAGACATCAGTGTGTAAAACGGTGGAGCTCCCCTGTAATGATCAAGCGAATAAAGATTTTGAACTATGTTCTATTTATAGTAGGAAGTTAATGACTTATCCAGGAACAGCTGTGCAGCAAGGCGGCTAAGGTGACTGACTTTGGAGAGAACTAGTTGACAGATAAGAAATGGGTCACAGGAGATGGTGCAGGTGGCAGCATCAGACCTAAAGACACTAGAGACTGTTCCTGCAAACTGAGACCAGACCAGAAACTCTCCATCATAACGCACAGAGCAGGTGTTAAGGGGGTTCCCTTCTATGCGCTTTCTATATTACAGCTCTGAAGTCCTCGTTTGTAATCTGGACTTTTGTACAGTATATCTGTATGAGCCGTTAACATAGTGATGAGTCTTGTCATTTCCACTGAAACCATAAAATATTTCCTCATAAGTTCCTGCCACCCATTCTCTCTAAGTTCTTTCTTCATGTGCTGCTCCCAGCAGCATCGTGAATATCTCACAAGAAAATTAAAGTGGGATGTGATGCCTTTTGAGGCAGCATCTCTATGAGGCAGCATCAGTCTATAGTCTTGGAGATGATAACCCAATTTTCTTTTCCTATCTTGCATTGTTGTTCAATAAAAATGTATTTCTTTATTGTACAAAATGGCAATTTTCTTCCCTGCTATATGCCTGAATACTGGAACCTATATACATATGGCACCCTATAGGAATGACCTTCCATAGTACCAGAACTGCTGAAAATGAAAATCTTATTAAAGTCCTTTTTCAATGGACACCCATACAGGAAATGGCCCTGGAACCCAATATAATACAAACCGTCGATCTTTAACAGCAGCATCGGCCTTGACATGTTAAAGAAAAAGTTGTATGCCTTTTTGTCGTACCCCAAATAATTAAAACTCTGCGACAACAACTTCCTTATTCATAAAACTCTTTCTAAATGAGGGTCGTGGTTGAGGCCACAGTTTTCTAATGTCAGAGGATAAATCTGCTCCTGTGTATTTGCAATTTTTCTATTCCAATACTGTTGACATTTCCCACACAGTTCTTTCATTTCAACACTTCTGCATTCACCCAGAATGTACATTTCTAGTAACTTTCAGTCACGTATATTTCACGTTTTAGTCTCACAAGATTGAAATGAGCACTCTTTAAAGTTTCATGTGTGCACATATGAATTGTTGTTGTTACACATGGCTCACTAAAGGAACATGTACCCGACATATAAAAGCAGCACTTTCATTCCAGATTCGCTCGTGATATGGAAATCATTCACCCTCAACAATAGAGTACTCATTTTCACCATAGCATGCTGCATTTCATTTTGTCATCCACGCCTATCAAAGCTCTTATGATCTTTTGATGCTTCATAGCTGAGAAAATGCAGCCTTGGTAATAAGATCAAGTCGCTGTACACTTTCTTCCTGAGAGGATGTGAGTTCACTGCCAGGCTGTGAAAACTTCATCAGTCTGAGGTAATTTTTCCCCCATTTACTTACCTAGGATGAAACTTTTATTGCTCCCCATTTTGGTGAAAAGTTTGGACCAAACGACAGCAAGTCAGGTTGATTTCACCTCCACAGACACCCTTTTTCAAATGAGAAAATACTTTTTCTGACTCTCTAAGTGACTTTTTGAATCCTGTTTCATCTCATATCAGTTTGTAGGCAGACACCTTTTCTCTTTTCATCCCAGTGTTTTCAGCCAGAACACAAATTTCAGGCCATCATTAGATGCTAAAACGAAAAAAACAAACAAAAATATTCCATACTCTGAATAACCATGGCTGAATTGGATGACGTATACACAACACATGCAGTCAACACGTCTGCACATAAAGTTATTGACTGACAAGGTTGTGACCAAACTATCTGTCTGATGCTGTTAAAGGGAGGTGACTCACAATCCTTGTTCATACATAACAGCAAACTGAAACACAGCAATTAGAGCTTAAATGTGAAAGGCAAATGAAAATGAATCACATCAAAGGCACCTTTTAATCCTTTCCTTTTAGTTTGGTGTTCTAACTTTAACAAGCGCCTAATAAATACTAACAAGGACTCCAGATTGTCTCCAACATTTCTTATCTCACTTATTTGTACAAGGATACAACCAAACTTGCCATTTATTGCATTATTCATTTGTGTTATTCAATTTTTTTTTTCAACAAGAAAATATAAAATCATCCTTTAAAAAATAATTTTCTCAATAAAATCCCCTTACAGCCACTGTTAATCTCTGGAGCCAACAGACAATGCTTTGGTGCTTCTGGTGCTGCCGGACAGGGTTTCCTGGCCAAGGCTTTTTGTAGCATGAGCTGGTCATTGTTTACAGTCGTATTAGTAACTTGAGACATGAGAATGACAAGAAGGACTATGCATATGATTGCAGATATGTTTTCAAAAAGGTGGATTGATCGACCAATGCATTCCGCCTCTTTTACTCTCTACACAAACTGTTTACCTCCATGCAGCCTGCTCAGATATGATCAATCAATACTCTACAAACACAACCACAAATGGAAATCAGAACACCTCAGACACCAGTTAGACCAAGTCTTGGTCCCTTGCCTACAGATTCTACATTCATATGCAAATATCTGTTTACAGAGATTAGAAATGACACAGATTTTGTTTGGAGTTGGAGTGTGTGTTATCTTCAGAGCTTCACTGTGAGAACAGGAAATCTGGAGGTACCGCATGTGGCCAAGCAAGGCGCTAAGCCTGTTGTTCATGGTCAGTCTTTACATCTATGAGACAATGTATAAGAGAGGAGAGGTGATAGAGAGGAGGGATACATGAATGATGAAAAAGAGGAGAGAAAGTCAGTGAGAGTAAAAGAGGAATTAATAAAAAAGGAGAGAAATGTCTCTGTTCTCCTTCAGCTTGTTTGAATAACAATCCTGATCTGCTGAGACCACACAGCTTCTGTGAACCAACCTCGACACACACCCACACACAAACATTCACACGTGACGGCAGACGTGTCATCAGTGTAGTACATTTGTGTTAAAGCCGTGTGTGTGTGTGTGTGTGTGTGTGTGTGTGTGTGTGTGTGTGTGTGTGTGTGTGTGTGTGTGTGTGTGTGTGTGAGACCCCAGAGGACATGCTAGATCTGAAAAAAAAACAGGTCAACCTGGAGGTCAAACTGATTTCCATCAAGTGAATAATACAGTCTGTGTCAGCGTTTACACACCGCACACACATAAACACAGCACATATAGATGCCCCTCTACAGTATCAGTGTTTGTGAGTATGTTTGTACTTGTTTTAGCAGATCTATTCATTAATTCTATGAAGTTTTAGGTCAACTGACTATATAATGAACTTGTTTTAAGACACTGTAACTCCTGGATTTCATTGGACACGGCTCTGATTTTGCTGTTTTGGTTTCTCCACGCAGCTTCATATCTGACAGAAGCATTTTGCTGACCAGACTTTACCAACTTGCACAGATTTTTTCCTTGTTTTGTTTGCTTCTACCATGAATATGTAGCCTACACAGTTAAATACCCCTTGTCTGTATGCCGTAACCTCCTAGTTTCTTTTGCATTTATATCAATGTATGAATGCATTTCTTCTTATTTTTTTGTAGCTTATGGATTAAATTTCCTAGTAGCAGTGTTGCTCTAGCAATGGCAGTGTTAGTTTTCTTACTTTGGCCCAGAGCGTTGAATGGATTGACGAGACATTTTGTACAGATAAATCAGATTTGATTGGATAAATCCTCATAACTTTGGTGATTCTCTTACTTTTCATCTTGCACCATCAGCAGGTCACACTTGATTGTCCGGTGAAAAAGCTCAACTTAAACAGCTCTGCTCGTATCTACCTGCTAAATGGACTGGCACAAATGTTTATGAAGATGTTCATTGTTTCCAGAGGATAGTTCCAAATGATGAATCCTTTTCTCAATTGACCAAATGAAGTTAGTTCCACCATGAGGTTGACATTTGAGCTCAAAGGTGGAATATCTTATCCTAGCACTATCGGGTTCGTATAATCATTTTCCTTTCAGGACGAAATAACTTTAGTGATCTCTTAATGTTTCATCCGTAGCTCCATCTGTCCTATTCAATAAAAAAAAGACGTATTACAGTACGTTTGGAGTGTTTTCTTCCCTGACAGAGAGGCAGTATAACTCCTGAGGGGAGATGGGGTCTCACAAAGAGATTGACACAGTCTCTTGTCAAAATACTGTATCTGTCTCTCTTTTCGCGTCAGCTTTGCTTCATCTCCCAAATACACACACATACATGGGGCCGTGCACACGGACACACACAATCATATGCACTGAGACATACGTCAAAAAAATCTCTCCAAGTTTTGTCAGTTTCCCCCCTTTTTTCTATGATATGTGCTGAAATGCACACACACACACACACACACACACACACACACGGGCATGCACAGCGGCAATGCCACAGAAAGACACAGTCTTCATCTCTTCCACACACACACGCTCAAACACAGAGAGAGTCTAGTGGGAGGCTGGTTGACTGGTAGAGATTATGTCAGGGCTGTCTTTGTCAATCAGGATCAAACTCCGCCCCCAAACCTCTGACCTCATCATCGTCGTGACAACCAAAGGCTGTCAGAACTGTGCTGAAACGGCAACTTCACCGAGGCGTGAACCGTGTGTGTGTGTGTGTGTGTGTGTGTGTGTGTGTGTGTGCGGCGAGTGGGGGTGGGGGGGATTTTCTGAACGTGTGTGCGTGCATGAAAAGCAGAAGAAAAAAAATTCATATCTGCAAACATGACTCTTCATGTTTCGGTCAGATGAATTGGTTTTGTTGGTGTGTAGTTTGCTCTGATAGTAGAACTACAACATGTTCAACCATGTTTTCCTCATTTTTATCTTATTTACTGAGTTGCTGGGAGAAAAACATGTGTTTGTTTTGATGAATTGAGCTGACTTTTCTCAAGGTAAAGCATCTTAGATTCCAGTTGTAGCAGCTGTGGCAATGTGTGAAAAGTACCAAAATGACTCAGTAGTCTGAAGTCAATGGGGCTTGCCTCAATTTAGAAGCTCCTACCGGATTATGCAATTTTTGAGCTAGCTGTTTGGAACTGTTCCCTTGGCATGCAACTGTTTTTAAATATGCAAATATTTCATCTAGTCAGCTTGCAGAGCTGGTCCCGGGCTCTGAGTGACCTTAACACGAGCTCCAAAACAGCGTAACCACAGCTGGTAGCTCGCATTAATGGTATTAATTCAACAAAAGAGACATTTCATGGCAGCCGTGACTCCAAATCTCTCTGATACCTGTGTTATATACCTCGTCTGAGTCTGCCTGATCTATTGCAGAGTTACTTCTATAACTGTTTTTGTTTTTGCTTTGCATCCTGATTCTGCCGTGTCTCGAGGGGCCTCGTGCCTCCACCATCCCTCAGCTTTATTCTTTTCCTGCCACACTCTGAGTTTTACCTCACCTATTAGAAATATACGGTGCCACCATGTTCCATCACAATGTCCTCTCATCTTTGTTTGCTCCTGAACAACCTAAGGCCACGGAGCGGTGTTTAAACCACCAGCTGACCTATTTTTAGTAGCAGTATATAATGTTTTGAGATATGAATAGCTAATGGGCGGCATTCTAATCCATGTTCCTCTCATGCCTCTTGGTGGCTGGTCGTTTAATGTTCGCTTGCACACTATCTATTTTTGTTTTTGCGGCGGCAGGAGGGCTGTGTTTTTAATGCTACCATGAAACAGAGACAGAAAAACTGGGCCTGGTGGTTTGTTGTGTCCCCCTTAGGCAAACTCTGACTCTTTTTTTTCTTTTCCATTCCTCCAAACATCTTTGCACCAGATATCGTGATAGTGTTGCTCATAACGAGCACGTCAATTTCATTTTTAGCCCGACTGTTAAAACCGGCGAAAACAATCTGTCATCACGGTGAGCTCATGCGGCTTATTTTACCCGCTGTCTTGAGACAGGTGAAATGAGCTACCTTATTCCATAATTCAGTGCTCCAAAGGCCAAATTATGAGTAACTCTCTCTCAACCTAGTTTCTAAATGCATCACAGCCCTGAAGGTCTTGTTACACAAAGTAACTGCTCGACGGCCAACAGCAGAGTAGTGCGATCGTGCTATGCAGTGTTGATTAGCCAATAATAAAGGACTGGAACCAGCTATCTGCTTAGGTGGCCCCTGTGGAAGAATGACTGCATTTGAATGGGAGGCTGGGTGCTGTTTCCTCCAGCAGGGACAGAAATAATTGAAGTACAACTGTGAAGTACAGCTGCATATGTGATAAAATTAGATTATATCACTTTAAGATCTTTTTTTTTTATATTATGCTGATTTTTTTTTCTGTCTTCTCTCCTGCCAAGCTGTGAAGCCCCTATTCTAAATATGAATCACATATTTCAGTCAGTATAAGCCATAGTTATGACAATATATTCCCCCAGAAAAATGTAATTTATTTCACCTCGACCAAAAAGCCAAAACTTGTGGCCTGCGAGAGATGTTGCGAACCGAGCTATAGTCATAGAAAGATTGATCTGATCCATTTTAATATTGGCATGTGTGTTGATATTCAGTTGAAGTATGTTACTGTAAATGCCAAGAGATTTTAATGAGTTCAGACGTGCTCGTTTTGGTGTACGGTGTCACCTGACGTCAATAGTAAGTTCATGTGTATTGGATATTGGCATGGGAGGACATTAACTGGGCAAAATGGACATTTCTGTTGGTCCTTTAAACCCCCAGGGGTCCCTGAAGCCCCAGGTTTTCTGAAATAGTTCAATTAATTTCATAATTGTTTGGGCATACTGTAGCACTAACACTGCTTTCATACACAGAAGAACAGGAAAAACTCTCTTTAATGTGTCTTAAGTGTCCATGACGTGAAAGGATCTGCAACATTTTTCAATCATTTCTTTGCTGGTATAGTTAGTATAGTAAGTTTTCTTGGGAGTTTTGAGTACAGCCAAACTCAGTACAAATGAGTAGAGCCCACATAAAAAAAGAAGAAAAAAAGCTTACTGCAAGTTTAAATCAAGTGAAACGCCACAACCTGAGGGAAGGTCCAGCTCAGGAATTGTGGTTGGTTTCTCGAGGCAAAGTATAATTAAGCTGCCATGTGTAGTTTGCAGAGTGCACTATACTTACTGAGTACTTGAAGGTGAAATGGTGCAATACACAATGCACAGAGTGGGAAGATCGGGGGTTTAATAGGGGCCCAAAGCTCATTTCTGGCCCAGGGTGGCCTGGAGAGTTAATCCGGCCATGCGCACCAGAGCTGTCTGGGCTGATAGATACAGTGTGTCTTGGAGCAGAAAACCCTGGGAGATACTATAACACTGTGACCAGACACTCATTACACGATTGGCTCAAAGATTGTGTAAGTAAGTAATTTAATTTTCACTATAATATCAAAATCAATAAATATCTTAACATAATTCTTTCCCACCATTCATCTTAATATCCACTAAATGTAATTAAGGTGATTGATGTGTTTGGTCCTGCATGTAATGAGGGTCAAGGATTTTGAAGCAAATCTAGATGGAACATTTTTCCCACCATTATTTTCATTGACTTTACGGTATGCTGGCCGACACACACACACACACACACACACACACACACACACACACACTGCCCGTCGCAGTCAGTGCTGTGGGAACTACGTGTATCGTACATGGTGAGAAAGTTCTTCCCTCTTTACATCTGCAGAAAAACTGTGATGACGTGTCCTCTGCACATTCATTTGTTATAGTTATTGTGATTTTTTTTCTTTAACTGGTGACAAACATTATATTACAAACAGAATTTTCTAATTGATCAAAGTTCCGAAAAACATTTAAAAGTTTAAAGTAAAGCAGCAACACGATTGGAGAAATAAGTTTGCGCATTGTCATTGAATTCCAATCACACATCAGAAAAAAAAAAGTTCTGTTCAAGTTCTAATAAAAAAGAAAAATATAAAACAAAAATTTCAGTTATTGTTTTATTTTTTATGATTACGATGGAATAAATTATAATTTCATTATTACTTTTCATTAATTTTTCAATGTTTTGAATTAGTTTTCATTGTTTCATGTTCTATTTATTAGTTTTGTTTCTGGTCCGATGTTGACTGTCCTCTTGTTTTATTCTATTAATTTTATTTTTGTTGTTAGTGGGCATTTATTTACTTGCATTGGCTGCATATCATTTCACGGAACTAAAAAAAAAACACATAAATACATCCGCTGCTATTACCTGTGACACTGTGTTCGTTCACCGAGTCATTAGAGATGTAATGAGTGAGCGGATATGGCTTTGAAGATTCTCACGGGTGTGATTGAAGCTTAATTTACTCGTCAATGTGTGCGATTGTTCGACCTTGAGGGAGAGAAACGGTCTTGTTATCCGTCATGTAGCCACTAGCTCTGTGCTCTTTAATGACCTTTCTCTCTGCACCAAGGGATTGTACTTCTTTCAAAACTTTTAAAACTCCTGCGGTGTTTCCGTTCAGCTGTGAGCTCTCTGGGGTTTCTCCACGCTTACACCATCGCATAGACACACTAGCGCCCCGTGCATGCCTTCTCATCCCAATGTGTGTTTCCCAAAAGACAGAGTTGAGAAAAACTGTCAAATCCCACAGACGCAGTGCTGTGCTGGGTTTGGCCGGTCTGTTGTGGAGCCGTTCGGATATGCACACACAGGCACACATATCAGGCCAGAGTGCCGAGGTCAGCGGGTATTTGACAGTAGACCTTCAGGGAGACAGAAGAGCTTTTCCTGTCCGGAGGGAGAGAGCGGTGGAGAGGGAGAAGGGGAAGGAAATGACAGAGCAGCAGGAAGTGGAAGGATGAAGGTTGTATCATGTACAGCTAAGAGAGGAGGAGTGACAGTGACCAGGAGCGATGTTGGAAACAGTTACTCAATATCTGTCAGGTTTTACATTATTATAATTATGGGTTTTTTTAAATGCCTGGAGTCTGTTGCAATCTTTATCATGGTGTTTTCCCACCACATCCACAAAACTCTTCACTTCTACTCTAAACTTCCTTCTATTTATTCATTCAATTTTAATCATGAGACTTATCTTTGGATACTTTTTATATTGAGCAGGTGTAGACCCAACAATCCCCACAATGAGCAAGAACTTGGTATATGTGGCAAACGGGCATGGTGGGCGCCAACCAGCAACCAGGGTTTAGAGAGGAGGGATAGAAAGATGGACAGCAACAATTCTAGTAATGATAACAACTATAATAATAAAAATCAGAATAAATATGACTGATCTTAATGATAATTCTATCAATATTATTGGCAGCGAGCGTCAGGTGGGACCATGGCAGCAGGTGCAACCACAATCCAAGTGAAGACCACAATCTATTGGAATCTGTGAGATAAGAAAACCTTTAGGGAAGAAGCTTGGATATCATCCTATGAGGGGCTACTGGTACAGTTGTGGACTAGGTGTGATGATGGGGTGAAAACAATGAGTGCTTCTAAAGAAGTTAGCGTAGATGCTTCTAAAACATCAGAACTGGAAAATATTCCTCAATTGAAAAAACGAAGAACTGTACTGGGACTTTTCTCTCATCTTTGCTCCCCTACAATGTTCGCTGAGCTGATTGGTTGATAGAAAGGGGACGGTCCATACAAACACCTACCAAGCTGCTAAGTGCCTACCCTTTTCAGTTCTGTGTAACAAACCGTCCGGCACATCAGGTTAGAATTCGATGACCAATATCGTTAATCTTCTTCGTCTCAGTTCATGTTCTGTTGTTGCGGACTCTTCAGTTTCGATCTTCTGTCCAAGGTTTCACGACACAAAACAATTCATATGGGAAACATCTTCTATAAACCTTGGGAAAGGTTGTGTCTATTTTGAGATGTGTGAAGGACAAAGTTGCTGTTTCAGGTCTTAGTTTGCTTGTAACAAGGTGTCATCATTCCCCATCTGAAAGCTGTTTGTATCTGTTCCAGGTGGGGCAAAATGATCCTGATCTCTTTGTCTCTTTTTTACGACAAGTCTATAAATGGTACACATGGGGATAAATGCTCCCACTGTCGTACAGTGTCTCTCTTTAAGATGTTAATGGCATCACACTGTGTTGTACACACAGAAAGTGACAGAAATAGTTGATATCTAACAGTTGCTGGAGAGGATTAAACCTCCTATTAGAAATCACAGCTGGAGTGTGGATGCCTCAAGAGCAATTAGTGTTGAAACACCTCAGCTGGACTACAGAATCGTACCCGAGGTGGAACCAGAGACCGTAAAGTACAGTATGTGTGAGATCACACCCCGGATCACAAAGACCGTAAAGTACAGTATGTGTGAGATCACACCCCGGATCACAAACCAAAGGTATAAGGATGGATGAACCTGGATGTCAAACATTGTAGTGTAACCATCATTATATTCATGCACGCATCTATTCTAAAAACATCCAAGGTTTTGTATTGTGAAAGACAAATAAAAAAACCTGCTACATAAAAACAAATCTGACCTGACTTATTTTAAAAACAGACAAATAATGGAAATAACCAAACACTGTTGAAAACACAACATACATCATCAATACAAATCACACTTTGAAAGAAATTTTAATCTCTTCCACAAAGACGAACGTACCGCAGCTTCACTTTAGTTACAAGGTTTTCAACATTGTTGAATTATGTATATCCATATATACAGAATCATATACAACCCCTGTTTCCAAAAAAAGTTGACGCGCTTTGTAAAATGTGCATAGAAATAAAATGTGATGATGTGAAAAACAATGAAACTTGTTGATGCCAGCAACATATTTAAAAAAAAAAAAGTTGGGAAGAAAAAGAAAACTCCTGGTGGAACATCTCACAATTAATGAGGTCAACTGGCAACAGGTCAGTAACATGTGGACGCTCTTCTTTGTGAAGTAAAGATGGGAATGGCTTCTGCGCTGGCAAAAATAATCTAAATGTAAAATTGCAAAAGAACTTTGTGATTTCATTGTCAACAGTACATGATATCAATAAAAGATTCAGAGATTTGGCGCCCCGTGTCCTTGACGCAGTGGTTCAGTTCTGACCTGTGGCTCTTTGCGGCATGTCATCCGCCCTCTCGTTCACTCCACCTTTCTGTTGCACTATGACTATTACTATAAAATAAGGCAAAAAAAGATTCAGAGAATCAGAAAAAAACTCACAATGGACAAGGTCAAAAAGCAATATTAGATGGTCGTGATCGGGTTCATCAAAACCAGGTTGTGTAACAGAAACTGGTTAGACACTGATTGGGTTGTATCCAAGTTTTTATGCAAGGCCATTAGTGACTGTGCATGTGAATAACAATTAGGACAAATGCATCAAAGGACACGAGGGATTTGCAGGATTGGGGAAAAAAAGGGAAGATTTTTCACATTTCATCACTTTGTGTCACGGCAGCCATCATTAAAACACAGAGAGAACTTCAATGGGTGACCGGCGTAGAGTGAAGTGGAGTGACTGAAAAACAGTGAAAGCAGGATTAGAACAGGCGTTCAAGGAGAGAGAGGGTGTGTGTGTGTGTGAACTGGCATGTTTGCGTGTGTGTTACACCCCCACAGTGTCAGGCTGGTATCCTCCACCTGCGTCTTGAATATTAATGCAAAGCTGAATGCTGCCTCTGTCTGGGTGGTTGTTGTTGTTGTTGATGCTAATCATTTTGTTTTGCTGTTTTTTTGTATTTTTTCAACAATGAACTGAGTCAGGAGCCGGAGATTAGATAGTAAATTCTAACCCATCACTTATTACAACCACGCAGGCTCTTTAAATTGGCAGTTGTGTTGAATTAAATGACCAGCAGGCATCCACGAGTCAGTTGTGTTTAATCTCTTTCTCTCTCGTGCTTGATTCCTTTCATTCCTCTTCTTTCTAAGCTTTGAACGGAGCCGCGTTCACAGCGCGAGACGCTGAAACTTTAGTTTTAAAGCTCGAAGCCTCTTCCACGCTGGAAGTATAGTTGAAAAGCGAAGACACCCCCGGGAGCGAGAGTTTCGTTAACAAAACACGCTTTAATAAAAACCTAAATTCAAACTACTTTGTAAAGGATGATCAAACACAGCGAAGGCGAGGGTTCTTTAAGTGTTCCTTAGCTTGGGTCGATTTTTTAATGAGCTATAATGTTTGAAAGAATCCTGTGATTCTTTCAAACGTTGAATAGAAAAAAAAAAGTAAAAAAAATCATAATACAGAACCCAGGATGTTGCTGTCACAACATTGCTGATATGAAGCATTTCATGCGTTTTTATATTGTATTCTCATATTGTGTGCTCATGGTTCATAATTGGGTGGGAAGACGCTGCAGGGATTGAGTCGAGCTTAAAATTATTTCATGATTAGAGTATTAAAAAGGATTTTTCTCTGGGATAAGTCTGAGAAAACTATTTTCTGGCCATACAGACTTGTACAGACATTAGTCTTTATGCCATGAATGCACCACATTAGAAAAGTTTTTTACACTCACTTGTGGTAATTTCAAACTTTTAAGAGTTATTCCACACAAAGTCCCATAGACGTAATACATAGACATAATGAAAAATAAAAGTGGTGCCAGTTGGGATTCCACTAGAAGTATTGTGGTGCGTTTCAGAAGCATCCCAGAAGCGGCTGCATGCTCTGCTCCGTGGATAATATACAACGGAGCAGTCGGACACAGAAATAAAATCGAAAATCTGGGGTTTTCAAAATAAAAGACTTCTGATCGTACAAACAGATAAACACGAAACATGTCGAAGCCTATTAACTCATGTAGAAGCACATAAACCAAGGAAAAATGACCAAATCTGTTAACTCAAGTTAACTCTCGAGTTTACAAAGTCCACTCCTGGTGAGATATGAAGCCAAAAACATCATCACGCCGGTGAAAAATACTCTGAGCAGACCCAGATATCAGACGTATTTGTGTGCACGAACACATACAATACATACAAACACACACCAGCTCTGTTTGTGCAGACATGGAGACACTATTTGAAATGCTGTCTAGACTGAGAGCAGGGAGACATGCATGAAAATACACAAGCACACACACAGTAGTTGGAGCTTACATAAGGATTTTTAGGTAGGGGATGGAGGGACAGGCTTTTAAGCAAAGTAGAAACAGCAGCAGAAACATCTACAGAGAGAGAGAGAGGGGGGCACTTCATCCTATCCTGTCATCCCTGTCGTTTAAATGAACCCCATAGCTCTTCTCTCCCTCCCTCTTTTCTTTCTCTCTACTTCTATTTGCCATTTAACCTCGTAGCGTCGTGCGGGGCTTTTATCCCTGAAGACTTTATGGGTTCATAAACTCTGTCCCACCACATCAAAACCCCACATGCACACACAAACACACTCGGGTCCAGGCTACAAATCTCTCCGTCTTTATGGAGCTATCTATTGCTCTGTCCAATATTGAGACTCTCCGTCTCTCCTCTCTGTGAGGTATGGAGTGGAAGTTAACTTCCAGTGGGCGGAGGTGTGACAGAGGTCAGTCAAGTTGCTGTGCTGTGGCTATGATTCTCTACTTCAGCGAACATTACTGTTGGTGGTGGAAGTTGTACAGGCCTGCTTACATTTCAGTAGCAGAACAGCGAGCAGAAAATTTCATCTTTCTGCAGAGCAGATAAAAGTTGCTGTATGTGTTTGATAACTGAAACAGTGACATTTACTGCCAGTTGTTGATACAGCCTCCATATTGCTGCCATCTAAATGTCACATCTGCCATTTATCATATCATAGAAAACACTGGCTGTGCAGTTCTTAAATCCAGCAATGCAGTGATGAATGAAAGTTTTGGGGTAAAACTGTGACCTTCAGTCGTTTGTCAGCGCGAGGAAAACCGCCATAAACACAAGCACGAATCCATCTTCTAGTTGTTTTCAAAAGGTTTGTTCACAGAAGATTTAGATTTTATTTTCTAGTTTTGGAGATATCCAACACACAATCCATTACTGTGTTTTCTTCCAGCGCTTTCTACCAGCGTGTGGTCCACACTCAGAGCAAACACAGCTGGACAGATGTGTTATGTTCTAACCTCTTGCAAAAATTACACTTGAGCATCAAAGTTTATTTTATTGAGTGAGATGTCTACTCAGTATAATGAAGTGTGAAAATATGGGGAAATATTGTTCATAGCTCCAAACTCTACTCTACTGACTGAAACATATTACAGTCAAGAGCTGGCTTTGGAAACTGGAGGGAGGTCGGTTCAAGTCCAGCATGGACCACGGTATGTGGAGTGTAGACTGATCGCTGAAGAGGTGTCAGCTCACCTCCTTGCCCGTCAATCAGGGAATCGAACCCGAAACTGCTCCCAGTGTGCCACCACCACCACCACATCTTCATTATCCGCATGTCCATGAGCCCTGCATGTGATATTTAGAGCCTATGTGTAGGAAAAGAGAATTAATGAAGTAAATCTCATTATTATTTTGTTTATTTATAAACTTACACATTATGCCTCAGGGTTAACAGCTTACCCAGCGGAGGTCAGTATATATGTGGGTAGAAAAAAACACCCGAGGCGAGTTGTTGTTTTGATTCAGTAACCCAACAGTAATATAAAATGTAACGATAACAATGGGTCAAAAACAACTGGTGGTGCTGGGTCAAGTTTTGTAGTATTGCCTCGGTGCTATTTTGACCCACGCTGAGTCAATTTTTAACCCAGCGGTTGTTAGTGTGTGTGAGCCGAGGTAATTGACTTGTGAAAATGCTATTATTTTATCAGTTGGCTGGAATACAGCGTCTCTGCTCAGCTCTGCTCCACACACCCCCCCGAGTGCCGACAGAGCTGCACGCGGGGTGGTATCGAATATAACAAATCAACAATAAACTATAGAACGTAACCCGTGTCTGCAGAATCGTTTATTATTGACGCTTTTGTCTGCAGAGTGGGTTGAGAAATTTAGCAATGGAGATTTCTGCCTCCACAGATTTATAACGGAGGCGGACGGAATGAAGCATCGAAACGATAGCTTTAAAAACATCGGCAGCGTTGTCTCTCTCAAAAATCAGTCTTACTCGGGCTCATTTATTTGAGCTGCAGCACATTCTGCCACTTTTCTTTTTGTTATTTAGGTGGAATGATCCTTTGACATCTGCAATGATGTACATCCACAATAACAATCATGTTACAAACTTTGTTTCCCCTCTTCTGTGTGTCCATTTGATTTGTAACAGCAATAAACCCAACCAGCCCTTAAATGCAGCATGATATGCATGGTCTGTGAGTTTTCTAGTCCAGAGTGTCTGTATCCGTGTGTGTGTGTGTTTTGTGGCAGCCATTAAAACCACTCCAAAACAAGAAGAACTAGAACAGGCCAGAGGCTCTCTCTCTCTCTTTCTTTCTCTTTCTCTCTCCGTCTCTCTCTTGGTGTCTTTTTTGTTTCTATCTTCAGCTCCGCTCCGTGCATCAACCCAGCAGACCCCCGCCCTTCAAGCTATTTCCAGGAGAGTGACACGAGACAAAAGTGTCTTGCTGAGTTCATGTATTTTTAGCACGCGCGCACACACGGTCAATTACAGAGCCGGGTCTTATGAGAAGACTTTTAGCTGGTTTGACATGATTTCACCTGAAAATGTCATAAACCGTAAAGCTCTGCTATAGCGCGAGGTTGAAATACGATAATTAAAGAAGCATAAAAACAAGAACACAGGATGTAATTAATACGACCGTTAAACTTTCTTATGCTGGAACACATTCATCATCAACACAAACACACAAATCAGGACTTTTGGAGTTGGAGAAGAATCTTTAAGCCAACACACACACACACACACACACACACACACACACACACACAGCCCACGTTCCAATTAAAAACCAAAAGTCCGCCACCCGGAGAATGGCCGCATGGTCGGGACCTTCAGATGGGATTATGTCATGAAGCTTCACAAATGATGTTTTATTCATTAAAGGTGTTTTTAGCTGTCAAAGAAAAACACACACACACACACAAAGATGGCCTGCCTACCTTATTTAAATAGCATCTTCCCCGCCGTGATTGCCCTCACTGACTGCACACTGGCTTCCAAAAAGTCAAGATAGATTATTTCCACCCAAAACAGCATCATTTCAGTCCACCTCCACCCATCCCCATAATAACATTCATATTCCAATTATGGCAAAACCTGAATAAGATAGATGGAGAAAAAGTTATTTTAATACCAAGCCATGTTTACACCTCATCCCATTTAGTGTTTGTGTTCGCTCTCTGCTTAAGCCTTGTTTGCATGGTAATGATATTTGCCGTATTTATATGTAACTGGGATATGAAAATTCACATGTAAACAGATTAGCCTGCGTGAGACTTCAGTGGAATTTGAGTTTTCATGAGGTGCATATAAACACACTCTAATATAAAGTTCATTGTATGCAGGCAAAGTCAAAGCAGGCTCTGGTTGTATGCTGGAAACGGCACATACAAACCATTGTTCCCATTGCAAATCTTAGTCAGACTGGCGTTTGAATGTTTTCAGCTGACTCATTGAGAACCCCGTAAAAGGGGTCTTAAATATTTATATATATATCTACATATTTTATACACTTCATGGCTACTCATATGATATAATGCTAAAATTAGAAAATAGAAATCCAGAGGTTGCCATTTAGGCTCATGGTTGATCAATCAGTGAGTGTAAAATCTGAGCTCATACACGATATACCACTTTATCCTCAAATTCAGCTATGAGTACATGACATAATCAAATCTGTCCCTCGTCCCAACCCCCATGCACATCAGCAGCCACCCGAAGTCCAAACCTTACTGGCTGTTGGTGCCGTCACATCGGATTATGTACTGAGGCTTTATACCTGATGTTTTATTCACGAAAGGTGTTTTGACTGTCAGGGAAGCCAGAGCGGAGGGCATACACATCTGCGTGCCTACACTTAAAGCCACAAAGGTGGACAAGATGTTCTTACCCTTATCAAATTATTAGTGCCCACACGGACAGAGTACAAGCTGCTCTTTCACTTTTAAAATGATTTTAAAATGCAAGCGAGAGTGGACCCCCCGTCCAAAGAGAGAAAGTTGAAAAGTTGAAAACGCCAGAAGCAACTTGAAAGAATCAAGAGACGGGGTGAAAACAGCAAAAAACATGGAAGCAGCTTGACTTTTTAAAGTTCTTAACACGATGTTTTTTTTTTAATAAATAAAAAAATAACTCAGTACCAAGAAGTGTCAGAACTTCTCCAGTTAAACGATACTTGCATTTGTGTGTCAGTTTGCTCACAGTCACAGCATGTGATTGGCCCACTATCGAGTTGTGTCAGAAACTGTCTGTGCGGGGTGATGTTGAGCCCGGAGCACTTGATGGAGTCAACATGCTGAGAAAGTGCTACTAAAGTGGTCAAAAGTCTGTGCTACAGAGAAATAATGCCTGAAATGTGGAATGATTATTCAGGATTTGGGAATAAGAGTGATATGATAAAGCACCTCTGGATGAACAGCTGTACCGTGTCCGCGAAGCCAATGGTTTCTTTGACACCAGGTATCAAATGAAGTCATCTATTGCCATTATTTTAAGAGTTTCCTACAGTTCTTTCGTACTGGTGTGAGGTGAGAGTATTAGTCCTAGAGTAACTGTCAATGAAACTAACTTCTAAATCCCACCTGGAGGAACCGATTGCAGCCATTCTAGACAATTGTATGATTGCACTAGAAACGTCACAGCATGTTTCAAAAATGTCCCAGAAGTAGCACATCGAGCAGCACAGAGCAGATCGAGTCGGCGGGAAGACAAGACACAGAAACGGCATCAGGAATCCTGTCAATTTTTCAAAATAAAACACCCCGTGACGACAAAAAACGAAACTATTTAACTAGAAGCCGCTTCTAATATGTACATGTTGCTGATGACATGCTTCTACAAAATGAAAATTAAATTCTGCTGGCAGCGTCCTGTTGGAATCATCACCTCACGCATGCACAAACACACACGTTGTGTTTTGAATGTTTTAGGTTGTCCGCTTCGTCAACGCCACACTTATTAAAATTCATTAGTTACTCTCATCCTCAGGAAAGCAGCCTCGGCAGCCCTCGGTTAATGGTGTGTGTTCTGTCTGAGGCTTAGGTCCTTCTGGACATACTGACCAATGCCCTCTTATGCATGTATGTATGCAAATCCATGGCCTTTGGGTCTTGAGGTTCGTGTTGCGTGTGTGTTTTGGGAGAAAAAAAAGCACAGGAGTGTGTTGTCTTAAAAATATGTAAACATAAAATATGTACTGTGTGTTTGGAGACCTCCACGGGGTTGAGTCTGGTCACGTTTATTAGCATTTTTTTCTGGATTTGATTCATGTTTTTTTTCCCACATGTGAAGCTCTCATGATGTGTTTGATTTGGAATGCATTGTGGGAGTTTTAGTCCGGCGCTTTGCCTCGGATTGGCAGCCTACAGTCTTGCTCAAAGGCATGCCCGAGAACGAGTGTGAAACAGAGGCAATAGCATGTCGAGTGTCTTCTCTCATGTGTTAAATCGTGTGTGTTTGTGTGTGTGCGTGCTCACCTGCATGTGTGCGACAGGCTGAGCATGTAGGCCACATTCAGGCCGAGCCACTGAGTTTGTCCGGCCTGTTTATTTTAAGGCACTGGAGATTATTTTCAGATTATTCTAATGGCGTTCAGACCTCACTCGCAGTGATTAGCATCGCAAATCTCTGAGCTTGTTTACGGGAACATCAGCTCATTTTGCTAATCTCTGAGCTTGTTTACGGGAACATCAGCTCATTTTGCTGTTTTTTTAATTTAATGAGTCCTGCTTCCTCCTCTTCCTCCTCCTCCTCCTCCTCCTCCTCCCCTCCTCCTCCACTGTTTCCACAGCTCTCTTTGAATCCGCTGGTGTCCAACACGGAGCTGTTTGGTTTGTTTAGATAATCGGATCATTTAGCTGTTTTTAATTTCAAACCTCAGAATGAATTCACCCACTCCTCTCTCTTCCTTTCTTTTATCCGTTCCTCTCACCATCCCTCTGGGCTTTCATTTCCTCCCTCTCTCTCTCTCTCCGTGTTTTGCTCCCAATTTTCTGAGCTTATTTATATAATCAACTCATTTAGCTGTTGTTTTTTTTTACTTTAACAGCCTTTGGAGAGTCCTTTTCTTTTCTTTTTTTTCTTTCTCTCTGGATGTTTCCTCCGTCTCTCTTTCATGACTCACAGCTTTGTATCCGTTTCCTCTTCCCTCTATTTCGGTCGTCTTTGCTTTTCTTTTTCCTGCCTCTCTCATTCTGTCTCTGAGTCTCAACCTACATATTTACGACGGTCTGTTTAGCCTTGATAGCGTAATTACGTACAACACTCATCTCTGATGTCTCTTTAAAGATGTCAGATGTGTTTTCTGCAGCATCTGGGGGCAGTAAAAAAAATAAAGGCTATTCCAGGTTAGGGTTACTTCACATGCTGTAGGAAAGACTGCAGATATCAATTCCTACTCAAGTCAGAGTTGAGAGATACTTTTGTGTCAGTATAACAAACAAACTGGTGTAAAACTCTACTCCGCTAATTTTTCAGGACAGTTATATAACGTGATCTGTGGTTGTGCAGGGGCCTTTTAAGCTGTATCAGGTCTGATGAAAAGACACATCATGAGAAGTGAAGGATATTCAGACTCTGACTCACAACAGGTACTAATATTCAGGGTATCTCAGGCTTTCCTTTATGCATTCTTGTCTTAGTCTGTCTCTTTATCATCCTACAGCTTTATGGAAGGACAGTAATACATTGCTGGATAACTCTTTTATAGATAAAAAGGGCAGGATTTGCAAACCAAGCTTGAGCTGAAACAATATTTTCAATCCAAGTATCTCCATTCCTTTCTGTCTGTCTCTCATCTTTGTTAAAAGCCGCCTGCTCTGTCAATGCATTGAGAACTGTAAGTACCCTGGACAGCTCCTGCATCGAGCACAGTCGTAGGATCAGCACCTCGGACAGCGGCTGTGACACACTTTGCTTTCTGGGCTGCTGGAAACAGAAACAGACGAGTGTGTTGACGTCATCATCTTCCCCAGTAACAATGAAGCGCTCTTATTTTGTCTTTAAACTTCCTGTCTGCTCTAAAAGTGGGTCTTTCACAGCGGTCCACATACCTACATATTACATCGTTGTAATGTTTTCATTTACGTTCAGTCAGATTCAGCTAACACCTTAATAACCTCAGTGAGTTAGCATCTGATTTTTTCATCATAGAGACATGGATGTGTTATTGTCAGGCCCAAGTTTGAGAATCGAACAAGTACTTGTATTTACTATGGTCAGTAAAAGCAACAGGAAGTTAGGCATTAGTGTGAGCCTTTAATATGTGAGCCTATCTATATATTATAGTTAAAAATGGTTTTTAACATAATTTAAAATCATTCAAAGACTTGTCTTGTTCCTCTCTAAATCATAGAAGTGTTTCAATTCAATATTCTTTTTATTTCCTCTCATGCGTTACTCTTAAAAGTGCTGCAGCTGGTTGTTTGTCTCACAAGATGCAGGTCAAATTGGACTGAAGAGGCTGCCGTGAAAGAAAAACATTTAAATTATAAAGTTAATATTACAAGAGAAGAAGCACAAATGTTACTCTTCACCGACAAACTTTGCCATCTGCTTCTTTGAGATAACTCACTGTTAAAGATGTAATTAAAGCGATTCCCTAAACTTCTGTTGCTAATCCATTTGTGCAGCATCAGAAAACACACTCGGATGAATTCCTTTGCTTTAACAATAAACAAAAATATATTTTCTCAATGGAATTTTCATCTAACAGGAACATGACGGGGTAGACTTTGCCTGTATAGAGTATTAATCCCCGTAAATGTGTGAATGTGGCCAAGTACAACAAAAACTGCCTATAATTATGTCCAATCTGTGAGACAGTATTTAGCTCTCAGCTCAGATTGGAGATCTATACTCAGTTAAAGACTTGATGTGTCTCTAACTTTAATATTCATGAGTCACGCTGCATTTCTATATCACACACACACACACACACATGATGAGCACCATCAGGTCGCAGTAGCTACGGTCATGCAAGTGGTTGAGGTCAGGGTCACACATTGCCCTAAGCAATGCAAACACACACTCTCAGTCTGTCTCCATATGGCACACACACACACACACAAAGAGAGAGACACAAAAACACATTCTCTGTCTCATACACACACACACACACCTATTGTCTGCATCCATTAGCTTTGCTTTGCTGCACTGACCTGGCATGGCCTAGACCTACTTTGTTGTTTTTGTGTGTTTGTGAGTGTGTGGACGTCGGTGTGTGTTTTTGTTCTGCTCTCCAAGTGGAGCATATCTGAAGCTATGAGACACTGTTGCTTCCTGCGTGCGTGCAGAGCTGAAGATTTGTGTTATACCACCTCTCCTGGTTGGATTATTATCTGTTTCGCTAAAGAACACACCGTACCTGAAGGGTAGCGTCACTCTGTGTGTGTGTGTGTGTGTGTGTGTGTGTTGCTGGTGGGGACGTGACTCTGAGAGTGGAGTTGTTTGCTCAAGGCCAAGCTTTTCTTAACCTCTATTAAGCCTCGCTGTATGACGGAGGACTCCAAACAGGCTGCGAAAGGTTGACAAAAGAAGAACTTGTTCCTGTTGGAGTGTGATGAGAACACCGAGGCTGATTAAACGATGTCTGCGAGTTTGATTAGCTTGTGCCAAAGGTAGACATGTTTTTTGTTTTTTGTCTTCCTCCTAGTGTGTGAACACTGTCAGCATTAACTACAATTATCAAGAGGGTCTTAACCGGCAGTTGTTATTTTTTATTGACACAGCCTGGGGACTTTTTGTGCAGGATGGTGGGTTATAAAGAGATGAAGAGGACCTCAATAACAACTCGTGTCACAAGTGTTGCCTGTTTTATCTTTAGGATTTGACGGGTTGATGTCCTGGTGAGCTGTTTAGTACCTTTATAGGCTTTAGATTGGACCTACAGTAGAACATTTACGGCTTGTGGTGCATGCATGATGTGAACGGTTTTCCACTGGACAGCATGGAGGTAAACAAACCACACTACGAGCCTGATGTTGCCTGCAGCAGCTCACTGTGAGACCTGTATCTCAATAGGTAACAGAACATACATGACAGAGGAGTGTTCAGGCTCTTTAAAACTGACATACGAGCACCAAGATCTTCTTGTATAGACATTTACTGCACAAAGAGACAGCGGCCTCAGTTTTAGTAGTGTGTCCCAGAAACAACGTCTGTTCAAGTGCAAAGACATCTAGTGGCCATAGTTATTATTAACTAAGTGAAAAGGAAACAAATAAAGCTGCTATTTTGTTTGCTGTCTCTTTCCATTCATGTTTTATGTCTCTACTTGTCAGCGTGGTGCTAAATTTGTGTTTACATCTCTGATCTATCAGCATCCAGTCTTGTGTTGCCTTTATGTCAGTTTTTAATACTCTGTTATCAATATTTATTCAGTTTAGTTATTTAGTTGCTTCCGAGGATTTTATACAAATAAAATGTATTTTAAAGATCATAGAAGGTTTTTGAAGAATCCTTTAAAGACTCATTGATATATAAGATGCTTGTGTCTGATTGGCTTCTCATGCTCTGAACATACATGCATTAATCATGCAATCACTTGAGAGCTGCTCTCAGAGGTTACTGTTTTACTGTAAGTAGATGTGAGTAGGGATAGAACTATTAGCTCTTTAGATTATTCTCAAGTATAATTCTCATAACTTTGAAACTTTGCTGGAGTGAGCAAACTAATATAAGTTTTTCCTACCTTGGCGGCGCCACTGGTTGCAAAGATAAGTTTGTTCATAGGCTAATGAGATGATAAATGAGTACGCTGTCACTTGATTTATTTCCTCAGTGAGCAGTCTCCTCATGAGTTTATAGTCTCAGTTGCTAATTTCATGTTTTCTTCAATGCAATATGATGTTTATTTTGTAAATTACGGTCCCATTCAGAGTAAAACAGACCATAAAGCAAAGGTATGCTTTATGGCTTTGGGACTAGTCACTACCACAGTGTGTCACAATACCAGAACTTTCATAGGCACAGAAAATAGAAAGAAACTATATATATATATATATATATAATTATATATATATATATATATATATATACTATTTTTATTTAAATGACCAACCTGCACATAGTGCTGCTACAGAAAAAGCCATTAAGGACCAGCTACAGTGCATTTTATTTGAATACATTACTTCTAGTTATTTCTTATATCACCATTTTAATTCCAATTAATTCTCCACCTTATTTTACTGTCTACTCACCGGCTACTTTAATCTGCTGCCCTTGCTTTTTCCTTCTCTCACTGTTTGAAAGCGGGGCAGCAGGGTGACGGTCACTCAAAAACACATCTGTGATTCTGTTTTCACAGCGGCAGGTGAGCTGTAGTGAAAGCTTGTTTTTAATGACTTAGCCGATCAAAACCAACCTGGTATGAAATGACGTTAGCACCAAGCAGGCGTGTTTACTGTTGCTTTACCTGTAAAATGAACAATGACAATGCCCAAAATTCACCAAAACTGATGCCATTGTTCTGATTGGGGTTAAGGATTGATAAATTTGGTACATTAGATAATATACAATGTGTAAGTATCAGATGATGTACACATGGTACTGAAACATCAAAGTATGGATACTTCTGATGGGTGCTTGGCCAAATCCAATCAGGATCGAGGTGTAACCATGCACATCCGTCGCTTCTGGCTCGATGATGGCCACAATGACAAACTAAAGGCTTCAGAACAATAGTCCACAAACCAATTGGTGACATCACGATGGGTCTGTCCACTATTTCTAATACAGTCTGTGGTAAAATGGCTCATTGCCCTACTTCATCTTCATTTCTTAGGATGACCCACCTGAGCTTTGGCTTCTGAACCCCCTCCTGTTAAAATGAATACTTAATTATAGATCTAATTTACCCAGCTCCTCTAAAAGGAAAACTCGTCCCTGCGGTTTGCCATAACTGCTCTGTACCCACCGACACATGAGGAACTGAGCGATACACACCTTCACTCTATTTATCGATGCCACGGTTAATGCAACACCGCCCTCAGACGATTCTCATCTCCAGCGATCATACACTGGTTAAATGGAATATTAATGGTATGGATTAGTTTTTAGCTGTAATCTGAATGCGGTATTGATTCTGAAATAACTTTAATGGGAATAGCGTTATTGATTAGTTAACAACTGTGACAGTCCCCATGGGAGGAATGCATCGATTGCGCATACATTGAAAGAAACACAGAGCAGCAGGGTCGCTCACCAGAAGAAAACAAATGTAAGCGATATAACCGGATTAAGTTTCATCTCTGAAAATATGTCAACATTTTTCACACCTGATCGGACCGGTTTCTATTCCCTCGCTGTGAAATGTGTTAGGTCTTTTTTTCCGTGCAACCAATTACATGGACTGAAAGCTTGAGGAAATCGCATCATTGGTTGAACTTTGGCCCAAACGGCTCTCTCTGGTTGTTTCTGGACTTTCAGCAGATGACAAAAGCGCAGTGAACCTGGGCCCCCAGGGGTGGGAAACTAGACTTCTCACGGTGGAACCTGGGATGTTTTAAAGTGTCTTTTATATTTATTTATTTATTTTTTTATATGAATTAATGCCCGACTTTCACACTGGCTCTGTTTCAGAGCTCCACTCAAGTGAGGAGCCGGACTTTGTGAATGCAATTAAAGTCAGGGAAGTTAAGCTGTTCTCCTTTTCCTCTCCCCTCTGAGAACAAAACAACAATAACTGGTGAAGTGGCAGAGGCAGAGAAACTCACACACACACACACATGCACACACACACATTCAGTCCTATAAAACTGTTATTGTTCTTTGCTTTATTGTTACTTTGACATTTATCTCTTCACTTTGTTCACTTTACTTTTATAGCTTCTTTTCTTTTTGCCTTTTATCTCGCTCAGAGTGAATACTGATTTTGCTGATGTTATTGCATGCCGTACCCACACTCATATTACTCATAGTACATTACAGTTACATTTATTACCGGCATGCAGATGAAGTCTCGTCAAATGCCATCGGACTGAGAGACGAGGAGAAATGAAAGAGGAAGCAGAAGAGAGCGAAGGGCGAGAGGAGCCAGGTAGAAGTGTGGAATAATGAGAGTGAGATATGAGGTATGGCGACGGGGAGAGGTGAACGGAGAGGTGAACTGAGAAGATGAAGCGTAAAAAGAAGAGGAAAGAGGATGTTAAAGTAGTGACTGTGAATCTGTCCAGCCCTGAAGGGGGAATCACCACTTCACAGAGAGGAAGGTGAGAAATAAAGGAGGTAAGAGGGAGAGCAAGTGAGAAGAGGAGGGGAGCGCCTGCAGTTTGTCTGTTCATTAGGCAGCATAAGCTTCTGCAAAAAGTCAATACGGTTCAATCTTTTTATCATTATGACAGAAAACTAAAGCGCGTCGGTCCGTCTGTCTTACTGTATACTGTAATATACAAAGAGTTCAGATGTTTTCTGGTGGTTTATCGCAAGTAGCTTAAGAACAAGAGAGCTGGAATCCTTTTTTGAATACAGTTAATGAGGTCTAAATCGTGTGTGTGTGTGTGTGGAGCTCTGCAGAATCTGCCCGAATATTCCAGTCCTGCTTTATTTGGTGACACCCGTGGAAAATGGTGGCAACAGCACAAGTGACTGCAGGTCCCAGAATTTTGCAGCGTTAGAAACTCACGTTTGAATGAAGTCAGTCAGTAATCAGTCTTTTTTTGTTGTTGTTTGTTTTCATGCTGCACAAGGCTCGAGTCTTTTCTCCACAGAGCAGCAGGTCACAGTAAAGTTGATTATGTTGATGAGGAGTTGGAGATGTGCAGCCTATCAGCTCGCTGTGGCTGCTTCTATCTGCAATGTGTAAAAACTGATCAGCTGTGAAATCCGCAAAAAAAAAGAAATTGACTGTTTGGAGAAAATTTTGATTAACGGTCGCAGTGTGTGACAAACGAATCGCGTTTCTTGCGACTCCTTCACAATAAAAGCCTCCTTCTGTCACACTAGTTCACTGCTTTTAATGTGAAGCACTTTCAAATGTTTGCTTTGCGTTAGCAGTAACGTAACATTAATTCAGCTTCATTTTCAGTGACTCTGCCACTAACAATGAAACTTACTATTCACTGGGGTAATTATGCAATAGCTCATGCTGTAAAAATGCTATAAATACTTTTAAAAAACTGGGGTTCTGTTGTCATAAAGTCTGAAAAAATAAAAAGAAACAGAGGATAGTGGATCTGGCTCCCTTTGAACAAAGTAGAAATACCCTTCTCTTCTTGCTCAGGGAATAAAAAAAGACTTCGGCTCTGATTGCTATTGAGAGCAACATTTGTTCTCCACTGTAAACAATGAGGAAAATAAGATGTAAAGCACGGATCCCAACAGACACACACACTCCGTGCTCTGTTATCACTTATCTTATACGCAGACTCAAAAACTGTTGGGATGTGAAGTCGTGCAGATCTTCGCTTGAATGGAGAAAAATGATCACCTCGTATTCTGTCATTTTCTGTAACGTTTATTCAATGTTCCTCATGTTTCCCCACTGTTCTCACGCTGCCTTTTCAGTTCCTATCAGCGTACACAAAATCAAAACAAATGACATAAAAGCAGGCACACGCAGTCACACACAATATCTTTCAACAATGTCTGTTTTTTGATGCCGTGCAGTCCATTTATCAAATCACAGCAAACCCCACAGACAAACTAAAGAGTGAGTGAGAATTCGCTGTATTGGATGCAACAGGGGTCCTGGAAAAACAAAGCACAGTCCATCATCTGTGACTGCTTTTGACATTTGAAGAATAGCAAAAGATTTTGCATCTGCAGTGAAGTTCAAACACGATACGTGAGGATTCAGAACTTGGCAGGATTGTTAGAATTTCATACCCCGATCCTTTAAACTTCCATCTTCCTCCCTTCTTCTTAGTTAGTTTCAGAGTAGAAAGTGACAGTTTGGGACATGCAATTTCATCCCAATCTATTCAGGTGTTGAGCCAGAGTGCAGCACTGCAACAACGTCCCTGTCACAAGGCAGGATCAGTGCTGTTGGTGGGCTTCCCATTGTTAGATTTCATCACCTGTATCAACGTTTATTTCGTGAGTTAGCCAAACTACAGAATTAAACTGTTGGCTGTTACTAAGTCTGCTGAATTTGAACCCAAACAACCATCTTTTCCTCAACCTAACTAAGTAGTTTTGGTGCCTAAACCAAAGTGACATTCTTTATACACCACCTGACTTCCTAAAGTCTTTTTGCCGGTAAGCCTTGGCAAGCTTTAACTGTTGGACGTGACTCACAAGCCCTTTGTCATAATTAAAGCAACTACACAGCTGTAGATTCATTGTGATTATCACTAAATGTGAGCTGCAGTGAAAAGGTCTGGTTCTGTCGATATCATCTGAATCAATGATCATTGAATATCAGCCAATATTAGCTCATTGGAGATATAGGTCAGCCGACATATGCAATACTAGGCTCGAGGTCATTTAGAAATGCTGTCACACTTTACATACGTGGATTGTTTGTTTATATTTTTTAAAAATCGGCATATCAGTGTTGGTATTGACCTCAGGCATCCAGTATTAGTCAAGATATACAGATATTTGACCTTTAAGGACAAGTGTGTGGGATTTAGTGGCATCTAGTGGTATGGTCCTCTCCTCTGCTTCCTTGTGAAGAAGAAACTATGCAGATATTTCAGGTGGATCTACACTAATGAAAACATAGGTGTGCATATTATATTAAATGTCTGCCATATTCCGACACATTGCGCCTGTATGGTCTGTGGCAGCTTGTTGCTGGGGCAAATAGTGCATGCATTACTCTAATTGGGGGCACTACAATTTAAAGTAGGCTTATAACTTGAGCATTTGCATGCCTACTTGAGTTGGCTTGTGTTACAGATCTCACAAACACCAGCATTTGTCTCTTTTTCCACCTCTCTCCGGCTCATTATCCCCCTCTCTCTCTCTCCCTCTCCCTCTGCTTTGCTTTGGATAGAAATTGTGTGTCTTTCCTGTCAATACGGTGTCTACCCACGCTCACCGCTATATATAGGAGCTGCCGTCTTCCCACATTCCTCCTCTCTCCACCTCCTCCCCCTCCTCCACCTTTTTCTATTCAGCTCCCCATCAAACGCGCTCATTTCACTTCAAAACAAAAAAAAAAAAAGTGGAGCGCTGGGGAGGAAGAGATGAAGGGAGAGGGAGAAAAGAATGGGAGGATGAGGGAAAGAGAGATGAAACGAGAAAGGAGGGAATGAAACGGAAGAGGAGAGTAAGACAAAGACTCTGACTCGGAGCGAGAGAGAGCTGAGGGAAAGGTTAAGGGAGGAGGGGAAAGGTGGTGGGTGAGTTAGAGCGATGAAACAACGAAAAAAGGTCTTTCCTTCCTTTCCATCTCTTTTATGTCTTTTTCCAGCATTTTGCTGTAATACGATCACTCCGCGGTCACCTCAGACCTTCTTGCTTTTGGCTGTCTGTTACGCTGCTCATCTAGGAGCTGAAAAGTACTCTGCTGCTACTTTTTTTATTGGATCTGTATCTGCATGGGAGTGCCAGCTGAACGACTACAGAGGACAGGGTAGGGTTGGAAAGATGGAGCACAGAAAAAGTGTTTGAGGCTAGAATGTAATTAAGGACTTAGGTTCAAGCTCCCCAGTATTGGCAAGCTTCCCTCCTGCTGAAGTGTCCTTGAGCAAGATATTGAATTTCCGCTCGCTCCAGGATGCTGTTCTGTAGCTGACCCTGAACTCCCTGTAGAGGGAGGCAAGAGGAAAGAGGAATATCTGTACAGCAATAAAATATGATTGTAAAATCATTTTAACAAAAGCTTCCCCTGGTTTGAATTGTTGTTTTCTTCAACCAATCATGTGTCAAAGGTCTAATTAGCCAGAATACTCTGTGGGCTGATCAGATCGAGCTGGCCTGAAGACGGAAACGGCAAAGAGAAACCAGCCAAAATGAAACACCCTGTGCAAGAGCCTGATTGTAAAAAGAGACAAAAGGAGAAACTACGTAGCATGTTTACTCATGGTAGAAGCATGTAAACCAAGAAAAATGACAAAGTTAACGAAGCCTGACGGCAAAACTCTGCCACAGACATGATAGACATAATTTAGATTCAAAGGGACTTACATTGAATTATATCCAATGTCCACAGGCTCCTTATAACTGCAGAACCTGCCTAAGAATCAACATGTTTCTAAGTTTTCTTCAATATTAAAGTTATCCAGTGATAGCTGTATGTACATCCATGCTTACAGTGCAATCAGGAGCCGGTAATGGCTCGTTCGTCGTACTGTATATAGACAAAGAAATGGGGTGCAAGCTATAGCCTATAGCTAACTCACTGACTTCAACAATATCTTTCTGACAGGCGCAGAGGTAGGGGGAGTTATTTTCGTCTGAGGGAGGCGGCCCATGGTATCAGTGCGGCTCTGCGCTCCCTTTGGGGTCAACCAATCAATCAGCCAGCTGTGGGTCAGGTGTAGATATTGTTTTAATCAACCACTGGTGAATCACGTTTGGTGACAGTTTTCATTTAGACTCGTGATTAGTTCACCTATTTGCATATATAAACAATCCAACCGAGAAATACACAAAGAATTCATTCTGAATGTGCATTAGAGCTGAAGAAATCCAAATGGACACGTAAAAAGCACATCAGGAAAATAAACATAACAATGACAACCATATGTTTGACTGGATAACAGGAGCTAATGTCACAATGGGGAGGGGAAAAAAACACAAGAGCATAATGCATAATTGTTCAAATTCACTGATGTGTAGTGTTTGAGATGCATATGCTGAAGTGAGATCTCGGATTCAGGGTCGCAGAGCTGTGTGGGACACTGAGCTTTTCCCGAGGTGGATTTTCTTGTATAAAGTAAGAGTGCTTCTATAATTAATGTGAAAACTAAAACTCACTCTGCAAGTACAGTATGTCAGACACCAGCATCTGTGTGTGTTCAGCATTTTCCGAGGCTCTCTGAGTGTGTTTCCTTTTTAAAAACACCTCATGCACATGTATATGTTCCACATACCCGAAATGTGTGTTCTGTCACTCTTACCGCTTACATGCCAGATGTTGCTGTGAATGAGGAGAGCAGTGAAGTGTCAGATCTTTAGGTGACACATGCCCTCCTTAATAAGATACTCCAATTACAGCCTCCTCTATCAGTTTTAATCTGTCAGAAACTCCCAGCATATATTAAAACGGCTGCAAGGGCTCATACGCCGTGTGTTACGTAACGCCAGCATGCTGGAGATGTTCTTTAGATTAAGATCGCACACTAATCCATAATGTATTTGGGTGTTTGCCAACACAACACAAGGACCTTGTGTTATTATAAAACCGAGAGTGCATCAATATAAAATGAGGTTTCTCTTTGAGTCCTTCATCGTGAAAACTCCACGATCAGAGGAACGGGAGGAAAAAAAAAAAAGTATTTTGCATTTGCTTTAAAACATCAGAGCGTGCTTCAGAGAGTAATGAACTGCTGTCTGCTAACAGATGATCTCTGAGCTCGTATCTGTTTCTTTAAAGTCTTTCAGGACTTATTTACATTTTAATAACCTGTTTCACACGTCTGCAGATGCATCGTTTGTCTGCTTTGGTCATCTTAATGCCATCACACGGTTTACCTGTCTGCTTCATATCTCTGCTTGCGAGAGACGTTGATTGACATTTACAACACATTTATATAATGCTGTAATTGTTCTGGTATTTAAAGCTCACATATACACTTTGTACAAAGAAGCTGAACGCCTTGACTGTTATATCATGCAGCATGGTGGTCCTCTGTCGGGTCTTATGACACTCAGAAAGCTTCGTTGTAAAAAGGGGTTAGAGACCTTAAGATGAGATCAAAGAAAAATTGAGAGATAAAAATTCGGTGTGAATAGGAGGCGATGTCTCTTCTTCTTTTCTTTTTTTTTTTAAGCACATGGTAAGTGATAGCACTGAAAGCCATTGTAGCTGAACAGAAAGGACCCTCACTTACAGGGAACCAAACAATCCAGCGAGCAGTGTTAAACGGCCACTGTGATTTTTATAAAATGCCACGCAGACTGATGCATAACACCAAAGAAGGCACCAGAATAAAAGCAAGCGAGCGGAGTATCAGCACTTTACTGTGATCCCAACCTCTCAGAGGGTTAAGAGTTTGTGTCCAGTATCTTTTTTCTTTTTTTTGCAGGTACTTGTTTGAAATGGAAAGATGCGGGGTTGTATTAACCAGCAGCTTTAAGAGATTAGCATGTCAGCTGTCAAGAAGCCCGGGTGATAAACATTGTGTACTTTTCACACAAGTGCTTCTAAGTGCCATAAACAAGAATAAGAGGTGGTGCATGGGGTGTTTTTAGATAATGCGCTCTTAAGTGCTGCAATGTACCCTGAAAAGTCACTTATGCCTTTAATGGACGTGCATGTGAACTTGAAAATGGCATATGACTAAAGTAAGTGATCTGAATGTTTTTTTTTTTTTCAAGCCTTGATTTGCATGCCCTGCGTTGCTGTGGAGAAAAAATGTACATAATTATGCATGGACATAAATAAATAATTCCTGTGTGTGTGTGTGTGTGTGCGACCCTGTTCAATTCTGAATGTGGCAGGGACTATAAAACATGTATGCGGCAGCCCTGATTGGCACGTGAAAAGAAGACGGGGTCAAAAAGGTGGACCCGCATACTCACGCACATACATGTGCTGCAACATTCGGAGTTCAAATTCAGTTTCAAAACAACTTTATTAATCACTCCGGGGGGTCAATTCGTCCAGGGCAACTCTTTCATAGACTTACAGAACATAAAAACTAGAAAGCTAAATATAGATTCTATAAATAATTGAATGAATAAACTTGCTGAGCACAATAAAAAACACATACTTGACCGATAAAAAAACATAAAACGTGATGTAAAGCAGTGACGCTTTAAGTGGATAAATATTGAGAAAACCCTGTAAACCAGAATGTTTCTCCACTTGAGTTGAGGCAGTAGAGACACTTGAAAGGATTCCTCGTTCTTGCTGATATTTCCCTTTGATACCATGTAACACTTGAATCCATCTGTGTGCAGCGTCGCAATCCCAATGAATAAATACGACTCCGTATTCAGTGGGGCTTAAGTTATTCTAAATGACATAATGTTTGCGTCTTTGCATGCTCATGATGAGAGCGCTTGTAGTGAATTCCTGATGTCCCGGGAGTCTCGGCTGAGCATGGTTCCATTTCTTTAGCACACGTACTTAAGTGATCATTGCGTATGTTTTCATGTATAATACAAACCTTAAGTATGATGAACAAAACTCTCATTGTACCATTCATGAGATCAGCTTAGATAATTATTTATTTCTTTACAACTGATAGTCTCACAGAGATCAGTATCGAAGGACAACAAAAAAAGTAAGTATTAAAAAAAGCCAATAAGATGAGGTGTTGAAGCTTTTAATTTAGTTTTCTTAAGTCACTCAATTTTGATTGCAGTAAGTATTTAACGGCCATCTTACCATGTTCAGTATCCGTGGTATCAACAAGAATCCCATTCTGAGATCTGGCCTGATGAACCGTACTTTTAAAGTTTAGTAATTTTATTCATTCATTAAGTTGTAAATAACAAAGGACCAAGCACAGAACCCTGTGGTTCTCCATCTGTATTTAAAAGAGGGGTAGATCTGGGACCATGAGAACAGAGCTCCTGTTTTTTACAGTATTGGACAATTTGTGCTGAACCATTCAAATAAAAACAGTGTAGTTTCCTCGAAATTGTGAGCAGTAAAAGCTACAACAGTAATTATGCACTCATTTTGTTTGAGCAACCATTTTACATTATTTAATGTCTGACTTCCCTCAGTGAAGTTGCCAATGTTCGATATTATTTTTGACATTCTGAAGAAAAAATGAGCAAAAACTTGACTTGGTTGAGGAGTCATTATTTATTCATTGATGCAAGTCTAGAACTCCTTGAATGTCTTGAAATAAATGTGAAGATTGAACCTATAATAACACCAGATTAAAATAAATTGAACTATTTCTCCAGTGTACAGTGTCACAAACACCCACAAATTACTGTAATTTGGGATTTAAAATGAGATCACAAACCTCAGTCAGTCAAACAGTTTTCTGTCCTGCTGCACACACAGTTGTTCTCTTTGGTGGTCCTGGAGATGAACTTTGTTGCTTTCCTTTGTAGGATCGAAAAACAACAAAATTAGTCTCATGTTAGTCAATTGCACTCACTTTGTGCCTCAGGTATAAATTAATCTCCATCGGTTTTTACTTGCCAAAAAACTTTTTCAAAAGCATGCAACAGTTTTTGTTCTTTCCACAAGGTCAAGCTATTAAAAAGTGATTATTAATCTCCCACTTCATCTTAATGAAAGTAAATTTGAAATAATTGGGAACAACAATTAGAACAACAACAGCAGATGGGCTTAGATTGTCAGAAATGTCAGAAATATTAGAAATACAGTGAGAGAAGAGACACTGCATACTGCTCTCTGTGGTCAGATAAAGACAGACTTTGACTTCTGATGTTTTTTAATGAACCAGTTCACTAAAGGAGGACGAAGTAGACAGACCTGTAACTCACCAGCTTCTGTAAGAGCATTAATAACTACAGAGCCTCACAGGTACAGCTGACATTTAAAACACGGGCCAGATTCCCCAGCTCCAGTTATAGTTTACTATAGAGTTAATTTTAAAATTCACAAACACATGGTCAGACACGTGGCCAGCTCCTTACACAGCTGAGAAAGGATGAAGAAACGAAAAGATTAAGGACAGAGAGACGATCATCATTTTTAGAAAATGTAGACGAGTGCATGATTCATTCAAGCATTCATCCATATTTAACTGTAATCTCATGACAAAGCCTCTGGTTATCAATTTTGAGAGGGCTATATACAAAATATATATCTGGGTCCCAGGGGAGAAGATGGCAGTCAGAAAGACATATTGGAGGGTTGAAAGAAGGAAGAGAAGTTTCAGTTTCACATTAGCGGACATGAGCACACCTGAGTGTTACCTGTGTTTAACAGCTAATCTAAAAGCAGCTGTTTGTTTTTGCTGACCTCTAGTGGTTCAAACTGGAACTGAAGCAGATGTGGCAGATGTACATGTAACTTATTTTGGTCTCCACCAACTCCTGAGTATAATCTCTTCCTCTTAAGCTGTTAAGTGCTCCACTTATGTTTACTAGCTACTTACTTAATTCTGTCCGCTGAGAGCAAAAAGTTGGTGGAGTGAGAAACCATACTGAGGTGCTGAATTGTGGAAATGAGCGACAATTTTCAGGGTTTTCTCACTATGAGCGACACATTTATGATCACACTTCATCGTCTGATCCATTATTTATATAAAAATTAATTAATAATACATTTGCAAAAGTAGAGAAAAGACCAAAAAATGTTTGCCAACATGAGCTTTTGTCACCATAAGTCTAAGTGAGGCTGTAGCAGCAAACCTCTGAGTGTATTGAATTGGGCATGTGGTATGATAAGGTGCTGTTTTGTTTTTTTTCTTTGCTTTTCACTTTTCATCTGTCGCATACAACATTTGTTTGCCAGCAGGTTCTACCGGAAATCTGGTCTTTATTTTAAGAAACAAAACATGTCAAAGCCTTGCAAGGTTTGCATTTTTTTTTGTCTCCTGGACCTTGCTAGGGGCAAGTACAACTCCCAACCTGACACATCAACACTGCACAATAAAGCAGTCGTCTTGTTTATTAGCATTTGCCCCCCTCCAGCTAAAAGACTTATAGTAATAATGACTGTGCCTTGCTGCTGCACAACAACTATAATTCCCACCTAAACGACCTGAAATCCCAGCGGAGCTCATGGATCCATCTTACTCGTTTGTTACAGTTTTTTTTTTTTTTACACCGTGTTCAAAGTGGTGACATTAAGGTGCAGAGACATTGTTCAGTTCATTAATGTGTGTCCTGCAGCTAAATGAATTCTACAAGTCACTGGTAGTACACATATTTAAAAGCATGACACGGCTGATCCTGAACGGCAGGCTGACGCAGGGAAAACTAGATACAGTGTTTGTAATTGAGTTGACACTTGTTGTCTCAGTTATGTAAAGGAGTGATGTTAAAACATTTTTCACAACTTTTACACAAATGATATATAAAAATTGGTTAATGAGGGCACTCGTCGCTTCGTTTTTGACCAGAGTGAAGGTCCAAATCAAACAGAATCACATGATGAGGTGATGAGCATGTGTTCCACTGTGTCATAATGCATGAAGCATGTTTCAGTGATTATTCTAACTCACTTTCCGCCTCTGGATGTGATTCGCTTCCATTTCTTTTGGGAGTTATGTTGCGTATAATACAATCAACACGTGGTGATTAAAACATGGAACAAGTTGTCTGCACGATGGAAAAATAACCATAGAGCCTCGATGGATAGTGATCTGAGCAGAGTGAGGTTGAGCAGGGACGACCTTTCTGTGTCTGTGTGTGTGCGTGTGTGTGTGTGTGTGCGCGCACATCTACTCCTACTGGATTAATATATTTATTTAACACGGACGAGCTAATTGTTAGATTCCTTTGAAGCTTAATGAGATTAAAAGAGCAAAGAATATTGACCAAGATATGTCTCCTCCTCTTCATCTCTCTGTCGGTTTCTTCTCTCTTTCTCTTTCACCCTCTCTGTCTGTTCCCACGTTACCCTTGTTGTTATGCCGTCTCTCTTTGTTATGATCTTGAACTCAAGGTCTCTTCTCTTCTTTTCTCTTCTCTTCTCTTCTCTTCTCTTCTCTTCTCTTCTCTTCTCGTCTCGTCTCTTCCTCCTGCTGTCCACTTCATTTTGGAAGTAGCAGCCCGCTTCCTTGAAAACAAGCGTTTCTGTTTCTTTCATGCAAACGCTGAACTGATGGCGACCCCCTCTGTGATTTTTAGTCATGCGTTTTTGAGTTTGTGTGTGTGTGTGTGTGTGTGTGTGTGTAGGTGTGTGTAGGTGTGTGTGTGTGTGCGCACTTTTCACTGCGTGGGTGTGTGTGCATCTGAATGTGTGTGTAAAAACGCATGCCTGCTTCAATTGCTGGGGAGAATCGCTCCTCGGAGACAGACAGTAATCTCGCGTCTCAGTCGCACACTCACACACACACACACACACACACACACACAGACACACAGACAAGCCTATTCTCTCTGTTCACAGTGTGCTGAGGCAGAAATCAGAGTCAAGCTGTGAATTTATGAAACAAGATGTAGATGAACAGAGGCCTTGCCAAGACTAGAAGGCCATCAAGCTGTTCTGTTTATTGCCGTCTCATCCCACTCACATATACGCGGCTGTATTGTCAGTGAAATGCCTGTTAGTCTTTAAAGGCGCAATCTGGAGGGCGTTTGGATTAAAGTATTTCCCACTCGTGTTTCTGATGAGCGAGCTTCAGACACAGAAATGAGCTCTGGAAACGTTCCTGTCCGTTGTGACTACGACTGTCAGTTTAATAAGAGTGGTTATAAATACTGCAGGCGTAAGGAAACCTTCCACAGTCATAGAAACGTGGATAGATTAGATCCATCCTAAGGCATCACAAGTAGCTTCATTCCATCAAAGAGCCAAATAATAAATAAATATTTCATAAATTACTAAAAAATCAGATGAAGTCCATCTACTCCAAGGCTAGACTTATAGGTGTCAGCTCTGATTCAGCTCTGTTCTCTGCGTACGTGTGCGACATGCTGTCACACTGAGTCACGGCAACAAAGATGATTCGTCTTCGTCTGCATCCAGCTCGGCTCATAACGCGAGCTGACTCGCACAAAAGATGATTTAACCGGGCTGACCACAGAAAACCTGAGAAACATTTCTGCGTGTTACGAAAGTGTTTTCCAAAATCGAATACGTGTTTCGCACAGACATGGAAGCGGTTAGTCTTATTCATAGTTTGGAAGGGGGGAAAGTAAAGCATGTTGTTATTATTAAGTTGGCAAAGAATTGTTGTACAAATTGCTTCAGGTGCGGATCCAGACACTCTCGTCCACATCAGGTCTTTGCTGAACACACAGACTTTCACAGTTTTCATGAGAAGTGATTTCAAGTTTTGAATGAATACTTCGATTATCTCTCTTTCTCTCACTCATCCTTCCACTCAGTAAATCACTAATATGGGCAGTGGTAAGTGTCTCACGTTCTGTGGATCAGAAGATGCTCTGTAGCACTTCTAAAAGATACAAACTGCAAAAAAATGTTGTAGCCGCCTCAGACGTGCTTTAATAAAAAAGTCCAGATTCCTGTAGCTTTTGAAACTGTTCAGCATCGAGTGGTTATTTTTTTTTTAGCACAAAGAAATTCCAGATTGTAACGCTTTGCTCGCTGTCAGCTGTACAACACGCACAAGTGAGTGAAATAGCTTCACCTCGCTCCGTGCCTCCAGACTCCAGGAGAAAGTGTTTCATGACCCTCTACCAGACTGCACACGCCTGGATCAATACTGAGAGCCTGTGCGTGATCAATAACTAATCTGATTATAATTAATGTGGGATCGAGTGGGGCGCAGGTAGTGTACGGACACACAAATACACATGCACACAAAGGGACATGCAGAGCGGTGTCATGTGACGACTTGGAGGGAAAGAAAGGAAGGGGATGGCGTTCACATCCCTCTCTACATCTGCAGCGTTCACAGTGAGAAAACAATCACTCCTTCATTGTCTTGAAATGTTTGAGGGTTAATTCCAGTTTCATAACTCGGGGTCGTAACGTATTGTCTTGATTTTGAACATTCTTCCCGTCTGCAATAATAGCACTGTTCCCACGACGGTTGCTAAATTTACTTCATAGTTGTTAGCAGCGGAATGTGTGCGTCATCTCTAAAAATGACGGGGCGAGTTACACAAGCGTCATCGGACAGGTTTCAAACAAAGACGAGGCGCAATTAACTGCAAGAGGAAACAAAGGTGGACAAGACAGAGTTTTGCTAAAATAAACCAAAGAGAGAGAGAGAAAGAAAAACAGTGTACAGACATACTTTGTTTAAAACTGACCTACTGAACTTGCAAACATAATTAAGCACATTTCAAATGAGAAGTGCTTAAAATCAATGAAATGAGGACAATACTTTGGGTTTAACACACTGTTAACCAATTAGTTTTAATAGAGGGCAATGGAAACAATGATTTGCTGTTGACTGGGTAACTTTAACTTATTAGTTTTCTGGTTGTGTCTGCAATAATACTATTTAAAGAGACAGGTGTGGATCATCAGCACAACTGTGAGGGAATCTTCTGTTCTAGTATGCCACATGTGGGAGTTGCAGGGGGTCAAGCATATGTTGAGAGGTCACTGGATGGATGGTGTTAAATATTTGATTGTTAGGGGGTCACTGACTTTTCCTCTTGAGATACAGAGCAGCTCTGTGCTTGTGTTTAGGAAAGCAGCATTCTGACTATTACTATGGAAATCACGGTCATAGGATCGAGCGGTCTCACTCCTTAGACACAGCAGATAGGTACATTACATAGACAATAACAATGCAGGGCCACTAAGAGTAAACATATTTCATCGACAATTTAAGGACATAGAGTTTCGGTATATTGATAAATTCTCAATTCTCCCTGATCAATTTTTATTAAACCTTCCAGCATAAGACATCTTGGACTCCTGAGCACGTAGCAACAATAACCAGATATCAGAGTGACATATTACGTGGCCTGCAGGAGCCATGTAGACACAGAAAACAGAATGGGAATCATCACGTAGGGGCTGATGAGAAACTGTGATCATCTTCAAGTTTACAAAGGTTAAAATAACTACAAGTATGCTGAGAAGGAAGAAACGTTCCAGTTAAGCCAAATAATCCAACTTTGTGAGTGTTTTTCTGTATGTACTCACCCCATCGACTTTCTCATAGCGATGTTGCAGAGTTCTTAGATCTCAGCAACAAGTTCACTGTTATTTGTTGCAGAGTTCTTAGATCTCAGCAACAAGTTCACTGTTATTATAAATGTCAGACATAAATAATAAGCTGAGTTATATAAAGAGTACTTTTATATGTTCTTCTTCGCAGCTTCTGATAAGCTCAGTAATATTTGACTTTGATGATATTAAACAATGTATAGTTTATGTAGGGTAAAGAAGCCAATATTGTATTTGAATGTTGTAATCTGGATCCAGCTGTGTGCGACGCATGATATTTGATGGTTCATAACTGGTTTAAATGGTTAATGTGCTCTATACCTCTGGGAGAAGAAGAAAGGTCTTGAGTGATTAAAGAATCATAGGACTGATCAATAAAGCATGGCGAGAACGAGAGGGGAAGAAATAAAAAGAAATGGAGTGGATGAGTGTGAGAGGTCGTGATTTAGTCCTCAGGGAAGGATGAACTCGAACTCATATGAAAAATGTTACACTACATTTCTGTGTGTGTGTGTGTGATAGAGATAAAGGTTAAAAATGATAGAATTAAAAAAAAAAGAACAATAATGGACGTTCAAAAATGATTTATTGAAACATACACAAACATGCATAAAGTCAGAGCTGTGTCATGTAAACCTGTTAACATTCTGACGCTTGTTTGTCTTCCTCTTTCCACCTCTTTTAATTCATCTCTTCACCTCTTTCTCTTCATGTATCACATATTTCTTCTTTTCTCCCTCCTTCTCTTCTTTTTTTTCTCAACAGGCATAAATCTTTGTATAGTATTTTTGTGTGTTTGTGCTCAAATGTTTGAAATGTTGAATAGAAACCCGTAATTTAGCTGTGGAAACAGACTTATTTACACTATCTGGCAATCTGTTCCAATTTTCACCTGGATTTATTGAGACAGAAAATTATCATCCCAATACCAAATGTCTGCAAATATTTTGTCACACATGTCATCTTATAAAACTCTTGCCAAACCTTGATTATGGAAACTCATTTAGGAGTTCTTGCAGAAAGAAAGCAACACTGTCGCCTCACAGCAAAAAAAACTTCCTGTGTTTGAGTCCACTGGCCTTCTGAAGACTTTTAGTGTTGTTCTTCCTGTGTACTGTACGAAAAGCCGGCCATTATAGAGAGGCGCAAGATGCGATAAATGGTACAAATGGAGAAAATAGTGTACACCTTTTGTCAGTCTCACCTCAAAGGCATTGAAGTGACAGAAGTGGTCCCATGATGAAATGTGCTTGAGAAAGGAAACCTCTGTGCTTTTATATCTCGCCTAACCTGACCGGTCGCTGTGTGAAGTGGGAGCGCTTGTTGGATTGTTCAAAAGTTATAGACAGTTTTGGAGCGGCGTTCAGACAGTGGCGTTCAAACGTGCACTTTGTTCGGCCTGGTAAGTACGTACAGCAGACGGATGGATGGTTGCTGTTGAACGCAGTTGACAACTGAGCAGACACTTCTGTTTTTATTGATCTCTTTCATGACCTGCGAATACGCCTCATGTACGGCTACCGCAGACAACATAACGCACAGCATATGTTTGGAAAAATCTGAGTGGGTATTTAAGCATATGTGTTGTGGTTGTGGGCTATTGGGAAAGTGCCAACCAGCTGCTGTTACATGGTAAAAAAGACCTCTAACCATTGTGTAAGTACAAGACGTTTTCAGACTTGACAGCAAACTTGTGGATACTCTGAGACTGAGGCTAAAATCGTTTTGTGTTTACAGGCTCCGAAAAACAATTTGCTGCTCTTTTGTTACGACACTCAACACACGAATGTTCTACATTTTTATGTTTAAACGAGACTGAAATGTTGTGTAGCCCTCGGAGGGCTGTAAAAAGGAGGCTGATTTTCCTGTTTGATTTGTGAAAAGTGACCATTTTAGTGATGTTACAGTTTCATTTTTTCTCTTCAGTTCCTCCTTTCTCTTCTCTGAAATGTGCCTGTCTGTGAACAAACAGCCTCCTCCGTCAACTCTGCATCACATCTGTCAGCGGGCCATTCATCTAATTGCCTGTATGTGCGGCGTTTGTGTGTACTTGTTTGTAATTTGGTGAGTCAGTGTTGGTGTTTTGTGCATTTTGATGTACATTTTGTGTCATATTCTAAGCAATGAGTCAGTGTGTGTGCGTGTGTTAGCTCTTCGCTCTCGACAGGACTCTTTACAAATCCCTCCTAAAACATGAAGGTAATAAAAAAAAATTAAGAGCCACAATGGGTTCATCCAACTGCACAGCAGATCATAAGCAAAAGCTTCAGGCTTATTTCGTGTGTGCAACATAAATCAGACACAGTTTGACTTGAGAGACTGAATGCGCACATGAACACATTTCTAAACTAAAATAAGGATGCATCCACCCACTCTCAGATATTCACACATACAAATAAACGCACGCTCAAACAAGAGCACTAAGAGTAAAAATAAGCACACACTGTTTGTGGGTGGGATGTATATCTAAAAATCTATTTTGCATCCTAAATCAAAAGCATCCAAACGACTTATTAGTGGCACATATACACAGTTTTTGAGGGATTATGAGCATGTGTGAACTGTTTTGATGTTTTTTAATATGTGTGTGTGTTTACATCATATTTGCATCTGTTTACCCGTCCCGGCCTCTGAAATCTTCCAAATCTGTTTATGTTATGTGACTATGCCTGGCTCACATCTTTCAGAAATCTGTAAGCACTAACTAACTGAAATGAGATTTACTAACATACATTATCATGAGTTGGTCTCAGTGGCAGGATCATTAAGTACTGTTTTGTACAGGCAGGAGACATTTTAATTTTCATTGACAGTAATGTTTGTGGAGCACAAGGCGATATTAAGAAAAATACAAGTGAAGACGGTCGAGGGATAAAACATAAATTGTAAGGCATCTATAAAACAGTAGTATCAGTGGTTGGAACGTGCCCCACTTGCATATAATTTTCTACACATGGCAGATGATGTGAGCTCTAATAAAAGATAGAGAAAAGCAGAAACTTGAATCTACCTTGTCTTTTTTTTAAACAGACACTATGAGGATGCAGCAAGTTAGAAAATAGATGATACTATACATATGCTCCCCATTCATCCATTGGTCCCATATTCCAACAAGTCCTTTATATTTTAAAAACAGCTTTCACAGAGAAAGGTGGCATTGTCTTGGTTACAATAATAAACACATGTTCAAGTTTTGAGAATGACAATCCATCCCTACCTTCAAAAACTGTTGCTACCATTACCTGAATTCCTCGTTTGCCTAAGTAATAATTACAATGGTCACTTGGGACGACAACTTATATGTTGCTGAAATGACTGATTCTTTATCACAGTTTCCAGGGGTCTTGCAGTAGACTAAGGAAGGTAGAATTGGTATCTTTGGCAGGTATACCTTATGCTTCTTCTCCTCTCTGAACTCTTTATCCTGTCCTTTGGGGAGAAGCCCAGTCAACACACTGTGCTACGTTCCAGGATCATTTGTGTTATTAAAAATGTCACTGGGATTATGTTACTTTTAAAGCGAAACCCACATATATGGGATTCTGGATATGCGAGGGTAGGAACGTAGATGAACTGCTGAGCCCAGAGCTTCAACTTCAGGCTCAGATCCCTCAAAGAGTATGAAAGAAGGCCTTCATTAAATAATATTTAAAATATGTAAGTGATTTCAGCGTGTGTCGGTTCTGCACATGGATGAAAATGCTGCAAGAAAAATTTAAAAAGTCATGAATGTCTGGACACAGTCCTCTAGTAGCTGCTGCTCTTCATGATAGACGGTTGGTGGAATGAAAACTGAAAGCAAGGAGTTTCTTCAGGACAGTGGTGTTTTTTTTTTTTCATCAGTTATACAAGCAGCAGCCGCCAGATTTAGCCCCCAGTTTGACTGCTGTTCACTGCAAAAGTGTTGTAGTTGCATAACCATGGCTGAGCCTATTCAAAGTCTAGTGCCAATGGACATAATCACTTGAATATACCTTGATAAGGCCCCAGTCAAGAGGCTTCATCATCATCCAGCACCGCTGCTGTTTCTCCCCACACCTTCTCACCAGTACAACCACCATTACTGGAAACACCTTTCATTTTTGGATATTACTTTTCTTTTATTTTTAATGCTTTGGGATTTCAGATTCCAACTGCAATGCATTGCTACTTTATTTTCTGATTCTTTACCACCTACAGTTGCTTGTGAGATACATGGAAAAGGTCCCACTGCAGACCTCATGCACTGAAGTGAGGTGCATCATTTCCTGTCTTCAAAATTAATACAAAATAATGTTTCTGTTTTTATCTTGTACAGATTGTAAAGCCCTCTGATGCAAATGTACTTTGTGACTTTGGGCTATACAAATAAAATTGATTTGATTTGATTTGATCTCCATCCCAGTCAGAATGAACAGTATTGTGACATCAGTAACCAATGCAGCATCTCCTTATGCAGCAAGCTAATGTTTTAGAACAGTAGAATAGTCTTTAATGTCCATGGACCTCACTGGGTTTTTTTTTTCTTACACACCTTGCTATGTTAAAAATCTTAACGTTGGTTACAAACATCCTGATTAAAGACATTAAATTAAGTTGTGCTTTCCAAGTAGAACTGAATTTTTCTGTGTGGCTTATCTTCAGATGGGATGTCATCACACTCATTACACTACATTTACCCTCTCATCCTGAGGGAACATTAGCTAAAAACACAGCATAAATAATCCTATTTGCTTTTATACTTTAGTGACAGAAAAGGAGGAAATGCAAGTCATGTCTGAGAACCTTAGTTGGACCCTTCTCCTTCCATATGGTCAGTATAATAGCAACAAATGGACCAAGTTGTACCATTTGCAAATCAAAAGAGTACTCAGTGTTGACTCCCAAAAACATTGGGAATACTTTCTAATGACTGTCCTTCCTCGTCTGACATAATGATTGGCCTCAGGCTTAAAAATACCCTTGAAGTAACATATAATTTATAAAACATATTAGACAATCTGCTTTTCAGTTTTCACAGAACAGCAAAAATCATTGTAATTTAACCACAAGTACTGGATTGCAAGAGCTGGAAAACAATATTTATGCACCACTACACAGAAATCAGTAGCTGTGGAGATTTCCTCGCGTGATCTCTCATGCCTGCTGTCCAGAAAACTGTGAATGAACACAAGACAAAGACATAGTAGAAAAAACCACAGTCATTGGCAGTAATTTCTGTTGTCCCTGGAGAGTCCGGACTCCATTTCCTGTAAAGATGAGTCTAAACAGTGGGGGCTGAGAGAAAAGAGAGAGACAGGTGAGTGGAGACAGAAAAATGAAAGAGCTATAAAGTGAGTCATAGAAGGATGATGTGTGGGTCATCACTGTGGGTTTCTGTAAATCTGTCTCTTTCTCTTCATTACTCACATGACCTGACCCGACTGGTTGCTTCAACCAGACGCTGCACTCGCTGACTGGATGGACGGGTGGCTAATTGACTGGCTAACTGATGGATGGATGACTGATCCTGTGTCTGTATGACTTTATTCTGGGCGGATGGACAATGATGATGGATGATTGATGCATTTTTAGGAATTAATGGATGAAGTGAAGTGAATGAAGAAGTGAATGTACGATAAATGGACCAACAGATTGAGTTTGTCTTGTGTATACTTGTATCTCTTGTCTAATGGTTTACTTTGCACTCATTTTCCACAGTGTTTAATGTTTATTTGTGATTTCTGTGTAACTCTCTCTCAATCATTTGCTATAGTTTTATTTGAATGCACTTCAATACCATGGGAAAGATAAGACATTTGGTGGAAAGAAAGAGGAAAGGAAAGAAATTGGAGTAACACTTTCTCCGCTAGTGTTGTTGAATACGACGGTTTCAACAAACATAGTTTGGTTTGGTTCACGTAGCGCTTAAAATGTCCACAAAAATCCACACTGTCAACCTGTTTGAATGGTTTTGTGTAGAACGGACAGCAGCAATGACAGGTGGGAATTTTAACACTCCCACAATGTAGAAAACATTCACAGTTTGTATGCATTCATATTTTTTTCATGCTTCAATGGTCATGACTACTCAACAGCAACTGCTCATTTGAAGCCAAGATTGGTCAAAAGTGGAAAATATGCAGGGCAACAAATTTCCTTCCAACAAAGCATTTTTTATATAATGTGTCAGGGGGCAGATATGTGTTTCCTTCAACAGATAGTCCAAAGAAACTGAACTGACCTCCAAGCAGGCGATGCAAGGCATAGAAGTGTTTAAAACAGCCGTTTCATTCTCCCACTAGCTGATTTTACAGCAAGTCACTTTCCATAGACATACTCTGCTATCTGGCAAAAGCAGGGCAGAAACCTGGTCATGGATGAGGTATTTACACCTCACCCTCACAGCCAAGTACTCGTGTTCAGTCTGTTCCCTCAGCCATGGTCTTCCACTCCTGTTGTTGGTAGTGCTAAAGCTGGGCCTCGCTACTATGACTGCCACTCACAGAACTCAGACTGAACAAAGAAATGTCATTATAGTTGTTGAAATATAAAATATACAGCACTCTTATACCTATTACTGTTTGATTTGGAATTTTTAAGTACAATATCAACTCCATCCTCATTTTATTTGGCTAATCCCAGTGACCTTTGTTGTGAAAAGACCCTGGCTGAAAAACCCTTTGCTATTCCAGTTCATATTCCAAAATGAAGTGGTCTTTCATCAAATTATTACAAACTAGCTGACACAGAAAATGTGGGAGAGGTAATTTGGTTGGTTGGTTGGTTGGTTGGTTGGTTGGTTGGTTGGTTGGTTGGTTGGTTAATGAAGTTGCCACCTTGAGTGTAATGTGTCTCCTGTACTTGATGGGAACTTGGGGCCAAAAGCCAATGATCGCAATTGTGGTTATGGCAAATAAACTACATTTAACTCCATATGGCTAAGGTTAGGAGCTGAGGTTACAATAAAATTTTAAAAAATAGGTCAGCAACGAGTATCCTGCATAAACACTGATTGTGCTACACCCCCATCCACCAACTTCAGCCTCCACAACCAGTTTCTTAGTGTCTACATGAAGGGCACACTTCTTGCAGCACTGACCCTTCCCATTGGTGCTGGACATCAACTGTCACCAACTAAGTCTTCCAACATGAAAGTACTTTAATGAATCCAGAAAGTGGAAAAGAAATAGACAACAAATTAAAAGGAGACGCCAAATTAAAAGTGTGAAAGTTTCCTCGGCTGTTTGTTGCTGCTCTGTCTTATTTAAAGTCTAAAGGCTAGGCTGGAAGGAACGTAATCCCTCCAGCCACTCTGCTACACAGGTGTTATAATGATTCAATCTGCACTATATTTCTCAGGAGGAGAATGAGACCACACACCATGCAGTCTGGTGAGGCTTTCCTCCAAGTACACTTATTTAAATTATAATGTAATGAACTGGCAGCTCTTGGATGGAGAAAAAACAAATATCTGATACTGCAAAAACAAAAAGTTAACTTCAGGTGTTTTCAGTGATAAATACAGATGGCGATGTGCTGACACATCTGGCCACCACAGCCTCTCAGAATGACTGCTGTACTTCTTTATCATTGCTGTGTGATGTACAGTATTTTCTGGGTGCATTAGAGTATAAGCACATGTCTTTGCAGTGTTACAGTTCATTTCAAGTGTGTCTCTGCCAGTATGTTGCTCTGGTTGGAGAGGAGGGGAGATTAGTGGGATGCTGTCCCAGGCTGAGAGGCTATGACCTTGGCAAGGACAGCAGTCCCGTCCCCTCTCTGCCCTTCACCATGGAGAGAATGGAGAAGGGAGGAAGACAAAAAAAGGGAGAGATCACTAATCCATTCTTCATCTCCACCACCCCCTCCTCTCTCATTGACTCCCTTTGTTTCTCTGGACATCTCTTCAGTCCACTTTATTACCGCACCAGACACTCGGGGTCAGTGAGTTCATCCAGACAGACAATGTATCAGCTCCTCATAAACGCTGTGGTTCATCCTCATGTGGCATTGGGTCTCACGGATCGCTGAACTCTGGGTGACTGACGCAGCCTTCATATTGTGGCTGTATAATGAAATAGTACTAAAGAGAAAACAACATGCCAGAATGGTTGGCATTGCCTAATGTCAGTCAAGCGCGGCAACAAACTGCTTTCCATTTGGCCAACGGCGATTTTGATAAACAAGGACAAGGAGGACAAAATAATGGGAAAATACTTTTAGTGAGGTAGAACACATTGTCACTGTGATTATGTGTTTCGCTTAGGAGTGGCATAAAATGCAAATGGCAATTGAGCATTTAAACGCCTTAATAGCATTCCTATGTGACTTTGTCTTTCACAGTCACACTGTGCAGTTGTTTTTAGGCATGTTTTGTATAACTGCCAATCACAATTTATGAAATGTTTGTGAAAGACCTACTGAAGCCAAGTCATCAGCATATTCAAAAAAAGCCAGAGTTCATTAAGCTACAGAGGAAAATAAAACTGTAGATAAGAGACATCCCTGTAGAGCCTCCCTGTACTAACAAGGCTTCAATCTGATATTTGTAGATTCATTGAAACAGACCTCGCTTGCTAAATTGAACAGACAGTCTTTGATCCGGACAATGAGGCATCTGTTAACAGTCATGTCATTCAATCAGCAAACTGTTAAAAGCAGATGTAAAGCTTAAGACGATGCTCTTTATAATACTAAAACATGGTTTAAACTGCATCACCAGTAAACCTTAACTGTGGTCGGCTGTGACAGTATCTGACAGATGAAACATTGATTTGCAACAATTATTTCTATTTTGCATGAAGTGCTATAGGTCTAAAATAATTTAAAAAGTGCTAGTACAGTTCTTGAGAGTTACAAGTCACATACTAGGCTAAAGTTAAGCAATGTTCAGGTTTTCTTCTTGGACTTTTGATGTGATTTTCAGTTCCAGCAGACATTGATAGAAGCAAAAAAAAAAAAGTCTTTTATTTCCTTCCAGAAAAAAAAAAACTTTTCCATTTCCTCTCCTCTCCTTCTTTATTTCCCATCCCATCTTTCACCTAGAAAAAGTTGAAACCTAATTAAAGGTCCAGGTGAACATATTTGTGTTCACAAGACTGTGTTAGCTTCTGTGTGTGTCTGGCCTGCCAGCCAAAAATTCATTAATTTGGTGACTTCCTGTTCCCAGCTTGCCTATTATCCGCACACAAACACACACAATAGTATCACTGCCAAGAGGACAGGCTGTACAATTATTTCAAGGTAATCTTATTGGGGTTTAACACCTTGCTATGAGGAAACAACTCATAGCTGCATTTTCACATCAGTTAGAAGTCCATGTCATCATTAAACTGATAACTTTTACTAATGTTCATGGTTCACAGGGTACAACTTCACTGACACATTTTGTATATCTATTCTGTTGGTCTGTAATTATGTTAGTTTCCCTTTAAATAAACCACTAATACTTCAAATTCTATCTTGTTGTAGCTTAATGAGACATTGCACCCCCACACAAGTAGTGAATGAGATCTGACCTGATGATTTACTGCAGCATAATGATCCAAAGGTAACTGACAAACTAAAAAAAGAAAACTTTTAAATGACAGAGAAATCACATGCACGCCTTGTAAACCTGTTTCAACAGTAGTTTCTTTGAAATGCAGTAGCCTGGAGCCACGGTGTCTGAACAAAGAAATGAGCAACACCTGAGAAGCTGAAAATTTGAGTGACTTCTCTCCTGGAACTGCACTGAAAAAAACATCACAGCAGCGAGGGCTCGGGTATCAGGACTTTCCGAGTTGTTAATCACAGCCGTTTATGCATTCAAAAGCCTTGAGGAGAGTAGAATTAATTACTTCAGCTTGGTGACCAGAGAAATGTGCAGCATGAAAGCTGAAAAGGTGAAGAGTGGTATCGAGGGGAAGGTGGATCGTCTGTTCATTCAAGTCGAGATGGCTGTCTATTGCTTCCTGCCCCCGGGTTGTCACCTGACCTCCCCAACCAGCGAATCCCATCGCTCAGTTCCCCTTCGCTTCATGAATTCTGGCATTTTCATTTCAAGTAATTACGTGCATCCTTATATCCTCTCAGGGTCTTGTTCAAAAGTACTATGCAGATGTGTGTGTGCGTGCGTGGTTGTGGAGTCCTGCAGGTTTGCGTGTCGTGAAGTGATATCTGAAAAAAGAGGCAATGAAAGTCAAACAAATGGCCAACGATGACACATAACAAATGAAAAACAATATAGAGAGGGGAAGAAAGAGATGAATGGACAACAAAAAAGGCAGAGACGTGGAAAACAAAAAGAGAAAAATACTGAATGATCATCCCCTGATAAATCCTCCCGGTCTTTTACTTTCCTGTTTCATAAATACGGATAAATCCAACGGGAAGCTCGCAGTAAAGAGGCTGATTTTTGGTGACACTTTACTTTCAAACTTGTGCATAACACTTAAATGTATTTACTTAACTTCTCAACAGCTTTTGCCAAGAGAGAGCGTCTAGAGATCCCGTAAAACCTCTTATGTGTCAAAAACACCAATGACATAATGGATTTTGTTTCAGTTGAATATATAGCTAGACCTCATTCCACCTTCAGACGACCAATACCACGCTGAACTCCAACAGGAAAGTCTGACTCGAAATTACAAAGGTTTCCACTTACAGGTAAAATCTTGAATTCATAATCTTGCACATTCAACATTTGCTGCTCCAAACTTACTCGGTCTGGTATGATCATAGACAGTATAAGGATGGACGTCAAATCCTTGATGTTATCCACAGGTTTCTAAAGAGCTGTGAAGCTCAGAGTGTGGAGGTTCTGGTTGCCGCCATGTTGGCAGTCTTGCCTCTTCCACCTCTCGACTGATTTATCGGTGGACCTGAGATGAGCAGTATAATATATGGGCTTATGGAGATTTTAGGAACTGCGGTCCGTATTGGTTTCACTTCACAGTAAAGGAGGTTGCTGCTTGGGTATAAACAGTGTCTTATAGTGGCTAACGATAACAATCATTTAGATTTATAGAGACCTTTCTGTACTTGACTGTCACAGTCCCATAACCCATAATTCCCCATGGATTATCACCTGTGTCCACTGTGGCTGCTGTGCCACAGAAGTGACACAGTCTCACTCTAATTCACGTCCATCAAATATTCGTGTGCCTTTGATCCTTTCAGTGCACTTTGCTTCCTGTCCAAAACTTTAGGCGTTTCAGATTTCTACGATGTATTTCAGCAGATAGCAAGAAATTGCAGAAGACGAGAGCCTGTTATTAAAGGATTTATTTTCTTCTTGAGCGCTGAGGTGTTTTGCTTGTTCCCCTCTCGGATGAATACAGAACAGATTTAGTTGTGTAACAGGCATTTTATTTGTTTTACTAATCACCGACGGAGTTCATTTCCCTCAACAGTTTAATTTCCTCTTTTCCTTGTGCTCATTTGTAGTTACAGAAATTTCATTAGCTAATTTCAGTGGGAGATGGACTTTTTCTTTCCTTTTTTTTTGTTTGTTTGTTTTAACATAAACATTCATGTGGACTATGAATTCTCCTCCAGTCAGCATTAAAATGTGTAAAGAAAAAAAAGGTGTTCAATTTCTCATTTGAATGCTGAAAACAGAGACGGGTGTGAAAATGATGAAAGAAGTAAAGTAGACATGATTAGACTTATCCAATTTGCTTAAAAACTCTTAATCTCTTTCCTTTAAATATTTGGAATTGCTTTAACTATACACTGCATACAGATATTTAAACTTTAAATACATGGCATCATCAGTCCAAGAAGAAAGACAGGGATTGTGGAGAGAAGCAGAGCAAATACAGAACACTAATGACTTTTTCATACATGGCTCAGTGTATTTAAATTTAGCAGGAAAAGATGGAGGAATTACGTAACCGTCAAACACTTCTGTTCTTCTTCTTTGCATTCATGCGCCGACGTGATGCATGTTCTCATGAAAATGATCCCTCCAAAAGACACTGACGGGAAAATTACTGATATTAAAATTTGCACAGCTCTACACGACCCAAATCATGCAACAGGATTACTGTTACTTCACTCAATGTACTGTCTTTACATGTAGCTGACATCTAAAGCGACGTGCAATAATGGACAAAGTAAAGCCTTTGTTATCTGCTCTCTGTGATTCACATTAAAGACAAGTATCTACGACCCAGGTGGGACTTGAACCCACAATCCCCAGCTCCGGAGGCTGATGCCTTATCCATTAGGCCACTGGGCCACATACCTGAGATGTTTTGAAGACGTTTTCAATCAAAAACTTCTGACATTCTATGAGATTATAATAAGTTTTGATTAAAGGCTGGGATAGATTAACCTGCTTGGGAACACACAGACAGGAAGTTAAAGAGGTAAAAAGCTCAGCACCTCTCAGTGATTTCCACTTCCTCCTCAGGTGTGTAATTTAGACCATCTGCCACAGCCACGAGACACAGAGACAAACACCTCAAAGGCACAGCATGTGCGCGTGTGCTTGTGTTTACCCAGCTAATGATGACAGCAGTGGGTTTTCTTGCATTAATATTTGTCTACACATATACCTGTGTGACTCAATATCCTCTGCTAATGATGACTTTGATGTGGCACACACACACACACACACACACACACACACACAATACCAACTCAAAGGCAGCAGTTCTGACTTTAAAGTGACATTGTATTTGTTTGGTGAGGGCATTTTAATTTGACTGTAACTCCTCACACAGGAATAGTCTGCTTTAACAAGCACATATATAATCAACTCGGCTCAACATTTGCTTTTCACGGGTATTTTTCGTGCTGTGCAGCCTTTTGTTGAAAATATTCTTTGCGACACATGAAGCAAAATCCAAAACTTTGAACTGAAAATGCATGTCAGAAAAAAAAAAAATAGAATATCTTAGTAAGTCACCAAATCTGTGCTTTTTGAAATACACCTGTTAATGAATGTCTCTGCAGTTGGGTTTTGTTGTTGTTGACTCTGGTGTGTCTTTTAAGTTGTGAATTCAAAAAGTTATGTTTTATAGGAAAGGTCTGGCTGGGCCTGCATATGCTTTTAAACACTTTACACTAAAACAAACATCTATAAATCGAAGTAAATAGTGTTTCCCCAGCTCAGTATCCCCAGGAATTATGTCTAAATTCACCAGCATAAAGTTTATGCCCTGTCATTAGTGTAAGAAGACTAAGCACAGATACGACATCCATATCTACACTGTCTATGATTGCGTCTCAGTGTTTCAGTATCAAGTCTCACCAAGCTTCAGCTCAAATCTTACCGTATCTTAACGTGTGTTTTCTTGTGCCGCAGAGGAATAAATGTGTAAAAATCTGTTGGTCTCCAATTTCAGCAGAAAACCCCAAAACTCACATTAGTTATGAGTTTAAATCCTGTTAGTGCCGGCCATAAGACATATTATGTTTTCATGCTCACATTTTTTAAAAAGATATTATGTTTGTGTTTGTTTTTGTTGTATTTTATCATTGTTAGGGGTATTTGTTTCCTGCTTTTTTGCAGATATCTATTCCATTTTTCTTTAAAATCTGTCCCCAGAAAAAACAGTATTTATCTCCACATTAGCACATTTTCATGAAATTACATTATCACAAAGAAGGATTCACAGAAGGACGTTTGTTTGTGCAATATAAATTGGTATATAAAATGGTTTCGGATTAGGAAACTGGCAAGATCCTCCTGACAAAATAAAAACTAACGGTGCCCTGTGGAGTTCTCATAAACAATCAAGAAGTTCTGTTTACATTCTCACCATAACACATTGCTTAAATCCCCGAAGCCTGACAAATGTTTCAGATTTAGTATTAGTATTTATGTTCTTCCTTTTATTGTCATTGTTTGCACATTTCTATACTTCTTTGCATGTTACCAGCATCTACAGATCAGCTGAATAGTGTGGTAGCCCTGGCAGTGATGTGCATCGCTCCCTGCATGCTTGTATGTCTTCTTGTCCTTCAGCTGTTGTCCACTGTGGTCGGATCAGTAAAGATGAGTCTGTTTGTAGTTTATTGGCATCGCCTTATAAAAACTCTAAGCTTTTGGGCTCTTTTAATCACTGATACCTCATCTGTGCAAAAAATTACCCGCTGCATCTTGAACACTCTGTCAAATTATGTATGAATAACTACGAGTAATAGCTCATTCATGCTTTCAGGCTACAATTTTGCCAATATCTGAGTCACTTAACACACTCATTCCACAGAGGGTCTTTCAAATAAGTGTCTGAGAGAAGAAGAGACTGACTGAGGAATGAATGAATTACTGACGCTTTGACATGAACACTCTTTGATTGAAATAAAAGGCCATTCTAGTGTTCACAATGGCTGACTTAATTCACTCTGCCCACTGCTGTCAAATCACACACTAACCCTAACACAAACACACACTATATATGTGTCACTCGCCTTCGCTTGCACACACACGCACACACACACACACTCAAGCAGTGTTGGTTAAGTAGATAGTGCAGTGTCAGCACTAGTGACATGTTATTAGCTGAAAGAGGAGAGCCTGTTGACATGTGGCTGTGTGTGTGTGTGTGTGTGTGTGTGTGTGTGTGTGTGCGTGTGCGTGTGTGTGTGTGTGTTTCATTTGTTTGGCTTCCATTGTTGCTTGCCGCGAGACTGCTGACACTTCATTACGAATCCGCTGTGAGTGTGTGTGTATGTGTGTGTGTGTGAGAGAGAGAGTGACAACTGCAGTTTCTGTAATCACAATGTAATGGCAGAGCTACACAGAGTCAATCATTAGACATAATTAAAATGGACAGGGGCAGGGTGAGGACAGGTATAAGTACAGCGAGATGGAGAAGGAAAGAAGGAAGGAGAGAGACAGGAAGACGGAGAGAAACGAAGCATGAGGACACATCCGGGAAAAGAGCGAGAGAGAGAGATAATGGATGCTGAGCGATCATTACCACTTCCATAAATGTAAAGCACTGCAGTTAGAGTAGTGAGCCATCACCCCATACTGATGTTAATTCTAAGTGCTTCAGTCATGCTAATTCGATTGCACTGACAGCCATGACAGAGATGTGGATGCAGGGGACATTATCCATATGATAACTGACTTAACTGACACCCTATGGGCTTATTAAAGTCCCCTCCATACAATTAACAGTGATGGACCATGTACAGCAGGTTGATAGCCACTGCTGTCCCAACATGGCTGCCACACACTTTGAATGAGGCTGTGGGAATCGATATTACGGCTGTCGTTTGCATGGACAGCCCCTGCCAGCAGTAATGTCAGAGCTCGAAGTGGTTTACGCTCAGGTTATTCTGGTGACCCGATGGCTGATGGCTGAAGCCATAACCAAAATGCTTTACAGAATTAGGAGGGACAACAGGCAGCGCATTAAGGTTAGTCCTGGCACTTGTCGTCGTGCAGCCTGATGGCACTATGGTCCGACAGTGCAGAGGGTACTAGTTGAAGAGTTGCCAGGTAACGTTTATTCATTCATAAAAGTAAATGGACTGGATGGAAAACATCTAGACACAGTGAATGCTCATGACAGGCCTAAAGGGGTTGAAAAACAGAAAGTTTCACACTCTCTCAAGCGGTTTTTAAAAGTATTGTTTGGTGAAGTTTTGAGAGATGTGTCCCTGAGATTTCTGCAGCGCTAAAACACGACGCCTGAGATAACCGTTTAGATTTCATCCTCACTGACATGCTGACAGATGTTTTAGAGGTGGATCTCTCAAAACCTGGACATTTAAACTCATGAGCATGCTTGGATAAAACAGAGCTCAGCATCATGTCGTTATATTTGCATTAGTTGTTTGGCATCAGCTGCTTCACAATCAGCGGCTCATCCACCAGCTGTGCAACTACCAGCTGACTGGTAACATCCAATCAGATTCATGCAGGTGTAAAGTAAATAGTAAATGGCGAATGGACTGTACTTATATGGCGCTTTTGTAGTCTTCTGACCACTCAAGGCGCCTTTCACATTCGCATTCACCCACCATTCGACTGCTCATCAGACAGGAGCTGATTCATTCATATGCATTCACACACTGGTGGCACAGCCTTTGGCATCAATTTAGGGTTCAGTATCTCGCTCAAGGACAGTGTAGTCTGGAGGAGCCAGGGATCGAACCACCTTCTGATTAGTGGACGGCAGCCTGCTCTGCATCCTGAGCCACAGCCTTCACTGTGGTTGTGGGTATTATAACCTACTACTCTACTGATACACATATGCATATGTGTGTGAGTTTTAATTAATGTAGCTCCTCATTTATTTCAATGTGACTCCAGGATTGTCTAAAGCAATGCAATGTCAAAGCACTGTGCTCAGATGAGTTTGCAATGTGAATGACCTAATTATACAGTTACATGTACCTAACGATCATCAGCATTGAGGATGCAATGACTGCCAAGATTGGTCGCCATGAAAACTTTCCCGAGTTGTAAAATCTTGTCTTTGTAACGCAGCGTTGCGTTTTGGCATCTGCTAGACCTTTTAAAGTCGTGCATTCATTACTCAAACAGGACTTCCAAGAATAGATGCAGAAGTCCTGAGTCATATTTCATCGTCTAACCAGTACCCGAAGCAATATGCCAACACCGGTGCTACCTTGTTTTTTAAATACAAGGTTATTTTAGGTCTGACTGTCCCCTAAGGACTCATTGAGTTTTAGTTATGTGAAGGAATACGCCGGTGAGGTCAGACGTTTATGGTCCATTTTTTGAGACTTGTTATGATGATATCATAATGATTCCAGTCTTCTTCACTGACAGTCATAAATCACTGTATTCTTTAGCTGTCCAGCAGATGTGTTGGAGACTCGCTATACAATGAGGTTTTTTATATGACACCAAAATAATACCTTTATATAAAAATAGCACTCTTCTGATGGTTTCATTGTGGAGAGGATGTCTGCTGCTGCTCTACTACTGCAGCAGCCTGAGGACACGGGGCCGTTCACATTAGGCCAGTGAACAGGTGTTTAATGGAGTCTGGACGAATACACTAAGACCTCTGCACCCACACCTATCTGTCACACACATCGCCCCCCACACACACACAGTAAACAGAGAGGGAGAATGAGACGGGGACCTGCCGTTGACATCTATCCATCATTTCTCTCAGATACGCATCAGAGCGAAGGATGCTCGAACACACGAACGCACACACACACACACACACCTGCTGGTCAGCGGTACGTGTTTGTGCGTGCATGTGTTTCACAGAGGGAGGCCTGGTAATGAACAACAATATGGTCCGTCCTAAATTATCTCTCCCTGTCCACTCCATTAAAATGTCATAGGTTGGAATGTTAATATCTCCCCGCTGCGGTTTAGCAGAGTGACATTTCACGACTGTCCCCTAATCTTCTCACAGCCGCATACGGACCGACTGATTTTCTCATTCACTTCCTTGAATTTGACTCATTTATCCAGATAATTACCTGCAAATTCCAACATTCCTTTCTAATTCTGAGCACGCACTGACATCGTACCTCCATTAATGGGGCTGGAAAGGCCTCAAGAATATGACAGAAATGAGGATCAGATGAAAAAGAAGATTCTGGGAGACAAAAGATAAAATAGTATAAAATATTTGACTACTGCATGAAAACATGGAGCAGCTGATTCAAAGTGTGAAATGCAATAAATAATACAATGTTTTCTGAAAACTGGCATACTAACCAAGGTGATTAAAGGATCACAGTTTGGCAACATCAATTCATGTTGATTGAATTGAAGTGATCACTTGATTGGACAAAGTACATCTATGCAAATGTTTCACAAGTAGGCTGCGTTGACACCGTTTAGCTTGGAGGAGAATCCAAATGTGGGAACCTATTGTAGCTTATTAGCTGTGTTTGCACTGTCTAATTTTATTTAACTTCCTCTGTCTGGGTAAAAACCGCTCCACAAATGAGGCAAATGGTTTGCAGACAGTAATAAGACAGGAATGAAGAGTACAAAATATTCAGTTTGGATAAACCGTGAAACTTATTATCCCCGTAACGGCCGCTCTAATGTACAGTTAGGAAACTTGTTAGCTCGGAGCTCTTCGGTAACTTTTAAATGAATGAAATAATGTCCAGTGATGAAATTCCGGGTACAATGCAGAATACATAAAAAGAAGCTCAGTGAGCTATTGTGACTGATTTGTGTTACCATGCTCCCAGCTGGCTACTGTGTTAGTGCCTGGCAAGCCAGCTACAGTAGTTCACCAATTATCCCTGCAAGTGTTCGTATTGTCACCAAGCTCCCACACCTAAATATTTCACAAAGGCACATGAATGAATTTCACTTCTTTCTCTTGTGACTGGGCCTTTAGGCAGAAGAAATCTCTTGGCAGACAGAATCACAGAACCGTATGCTACACATAAAGAAGCAGAGGACCAGCACAGCATGTGTTGAAGTGATGTGGAAGAAATCTCTTCATGGCAGCTGTGGTAGCAGCATCACTTCTAAAGAGTGACCCACATATTTCTCAGGGAGGAGATTGTGTTTTTGAAGAACCAATTTGTGTCCCCCCCCGAATAAAGATGTAGTCATAGATTGCGAGGATCGGATTATAAAAAAAACGGAAGGCGAGGAATGTATGTTGCGAGCTCTGAGCTTAAGATATTGAAGCATGTATTTACAAAGATAGCGCTGAGATTGGAATCAAGAAATGATTATAGATGAAGCCCTGTGAGCTGTTTGATGATTCAGAGAATAAAATACAAGATCAACAGGAGAAACATCAGAACAGAAGTGTACAGAAGAATGTAGTCAAGGGTTAACATCAAATGAAGAACGGTGTGATAAACTAGAATCAGGAATAAATGTGAACACTTTGACAATGACATGAAGCTGAATTTTATTGAAATAGACAATGAAAACCTGGGTCGTAACGTGTGATACTACACTGGCCTCCAAACCGATCTCGGGTCTCACAAAATGTTTTTCAAGGTAACATTGTCTTAAAAGAATACCGAAACAAGCAGATTATGAGTGAGACAAAAGGTCAGAGCCACAAACGGAGGAAAATCTACTAAGTGTAAGATTGATTGGGTTTGACGTAATGGATCAATCAGCGAGCCAGTGGAAAACAATCTCACATGCCAGAAAAAGAAAAAAAAAAAAAAAGCCTTGGAGCAATGATGGATGAAACGCCTTTATTAACAATGCTGGTTACCACTCCAATGTCACAGTTGACTGCAGTGTGTTTACAAGCCCATCAGCGGGCCTAGATTGGTACAGCCCAATCAAACCCACACAGCAGGGGGCCTCAGCTGGTTGATGAACCTTAAGAAGTCATTGTTGTGGTGCTGTGTAGTTTTTCTTTTGACCATGGAACATTGGAAACCATCAGTGCTATTTAAATGAGATTTAACTGCAGAGTTGGAGACGTGTTATTACTGATGAAATGTTCACATTTAAAAAAACTCAACCTCACAGTGAAAACCATACATTAGGAAGCCCAGCCAACCACAATGTGACATTTCTACATGCATTAAATGAGACATTATTATCAGAGGGAATATTGGACAGAGGCGTGGAGCCCGAAAAGCAATCAGAAATTCAGAAATCACGAGTCATCATGACTTTTCTGTCATGTATTAATGCGAGGAGGGTTACATCACATCTGTGGGGAGCAATCATGGATGTGTTATAGACCCATGAGAGCGATGAGGAGATGGAAACGGCTGATCAGTCATGCCAGTTAAATATCCGCTACATCAGAAGAGTTTCCATCTCGCTCTTAAGAACTCCCATTAGCTGTCTTTTGAAAAAACGGCAAAAAAACACCTCAAGCAGGTTTTTTACTCGTAATTGTGGATAATAGGGGAGCTACCTGGCAGAGAGTGTACTGAAGTCCTTAGCGCAGCTTTCAGGGCTCGAGTCCAACTTCTTTCTCTCCCAGTTTCTTATCTAACTTCAGCCTTCAACTGTCAAATAAGGGTGAAAAAGCCAAAACAAGTACATTGATGGAAACACAGCCGGTCCTTAATTGCATTAGGAGCGGTAGCCGGCAGTCAAAGGTAACAATGCTAAACTAAAAAAAAAAGTAATGCCCAAAGACATAAATACATTTTTCTTCTTAATTCCTTGTTTGGACACAAAAGCAAATATTCCAAATGAGTGACTAATGATTAGCAGTGCAATAATGAATTAAGGGCTTGACATCAGCACTCACACAATCATGAAATCTATCTAGCCAGCCGCTTCTGAAATCAATAAAATGGCTGTCGCAATAAATCAACACCAGTAAAAATTTTCATTATAAATGGCCTAGGGTTAGTTTTAGAGATAAACATCGCGAGCACATTATCTTGTAATTCTCTGGAGATTGTCCTCTCCATTCAAACAATGACAATGTTAATTAAACTAAACTCATTTGGAGAGAGATTTCTTTCTCCCTTCTCTTTTTCTCTGTTTGCCTCCATCTCTCGTCTCTCCCTCTGTTTGAAAAGGAATAAATTGACTTTTAATCATCTCTCTCCAAAACAAATCAATGAGAAGATTAACCAACTTCTAACACTTGTACTTTGAGAGGAACTGTGAAACCATTCTGTGTCGAGGTGAAGGTGATGTCAGGGTAATGATTTTAGACAATCTGAATAAAAGCAAAGGAATGTTCCCTTCATTGTGCCTGCCACCTAAAAAGTGTTTTTTATATCAAATTGTGATAATCTTTCCAAGCTGGATTAGTAGTTCTTAAGCAAAGTAAGCAGCAAATGTACTGTACCGTGTTAAATTTTAAATGAACACATCATTTATTTTGTATTATTTATGTTTTAACTCCTTATCTACAAGTCATTTTTTCTTGGTCCCACTTTCTAATAATTGAACACTCCCTGCTAAAAATAACTATGTTAACATGGTCATTGTAAACTAAGTGGCAAACTCTGTGGCTGTTAAGTTAAGCCAATACGAAAGTGCCAAAAGTTCCTCAAACGTCCACTTGAGGCTGTTTCCAGAAGTAAGTCAGTCTCCATAAGTCCCCATGTTCAAATGACTTCACAGCAGAAATAAACATGTTTTGGTCTCTGTAGCTAATTTCCCCGTTCATGACAACTGTACTGAGGGTGAATTTTTATTTATATATATATATAAGGCTAAAGTTATAATGAATTAAAAGCGTGAACACTTTGATTGACAGGTCGGTGCCGTTACAGTTGGCTTGTTTGAGCAACCAGACGTTTCGTAACTCGTAATGGCTTACCCCCCAGTATTTGACCGAGCTTCTTCATATCCACACCCCTGCCAGAACACTGAGATCCTCTAGTCAGCTGCTACTGGTCACTCCTAAAATGAAACTGAAAATCAAAGGTGACCGAGCGGCCTCTAGGCTCTGGAATAACTCCGATCTGCCGGATCATTTGAGGTTTTTAAATCCTCCCTAAAAAACACACCTTATCTCCCTGGCCAGGTTTAAGTATCTTAGCATTTATCTTAACCTTTTGTAATTATGGCATTATATGTATTAGATGTAATTAATTAGGTGTATATTATATGTATTAACCTGTACAGCACTTTGGGCAACCTCAGTTCTTTTTAAATGTGCTTTAGAAATAAAGTTTGAGTTGAGTTGAGCCTGGCTGTAAACTTTAAAGTTTAAACATGCAGGATTTAATCAGGCACAGTGTATGAGAAGCATATTTAACAAAGACCGTTTCCTAATTTTTAAGAAGATCCCAACATATTGACATTCAATTGGGCAAGTCAACAAACTTTCATAATAGGCCGCGATGTCGCAGTACTTAATCAAACTGCTTGTTTGTTTAGCAAACAGTTGTTTTGGGATCCTCATCCGCAAGGAATTATGGTTCTGTGTGTATGCATAGCCACCGGATAATAAAAGTGCCACGAAAAAATATTGCTGTCATAGATGCTGAGAATATTGCCCATCTGAATAGACTCAAAATGTGCCCAGTGTGTCGAGACCTTAAAATCCAGCTGATAAATCTCAGCAAAACTGAGAAACTTTGACAGCCAAACATTCAAGTATTCCCATTCACTGCTAAATATAATGTAGTTGTTAGGACTGTCACATACTGAGTTGCAGCTGTGTGTGTGTGTGTGTGTGTGTGTGTGTGTGTGTGTGTGTTTGTGTGCAGGGCTTTAGCAGTGTAAGCCAGGTTTTGAGCCTGTCAATGTCTCTATAGCCTCTAATCCATGTGTGGAGTGAAGGGTGACCATCTCTCCCTTGCTTTCTCTCTCTCTCACTCAGTCTCTCTATCTCTACCTAAGCCTCTTTTCACCCCAATTTAACACCAATCGTCCTTTTCACAATGCTGCCCATAGCCCCACTGTCACCTCGGCACACACACACACACACACACACCTACACACATGCTATACACCCCTCCCAGCATTACAGACAATTGGCGCAGCTTCACCCTCCTCCATTGTGATCTCACAATTTCTCGCAGTCTTAATCTCTCTTCATCACTATCAATTTACCCCCCTCCCCTCCTTCTGCCACACCTTATTGGTCTTCTATTTGTCTTTCTATCGACGGGGGAAAGAGGAGTGTGATTGAGGGATGGAGGCTATTCTGATGAATTTAGAAGAAGGAGAAAAATAATCAGAGGTGGTTTATTCCCATTAGAAGAAGTTAGATCCCAAGTTAGGTACCCAAAGCCTCTCCTGATTTTATGTGGCATATCTGGGATCTGATAGCTTATATCAGGGTGCAGCTCTGACCTCATTGTTAGAGCCCATTGTGTAGCAGCTTTCTGATGAATGGTAAAAAGAATCAAAGCAGCAGAGGCCGAGATATCCTAAATTTTAGTCTGGCCTGGGTTAAAAGAACGCTGAATCCCATGATGCAAAGGTATTCATGCTTTTCATAATAATGTCTAATGCTGCTTTATTAATGCATTTACTATCGGATCACGTATAGATTCCTCGATAAAGGTCTCACACTTTATGATAGATAATATTGTTTCCAGTTGTTCTGGCATATCTTTGATTCATGTGCAATTTTCATTCTTTCTTTTTAAATGTGGGGTAAACACCAGGGCTCTGTACAAACACGTTTTTTTTTTTCAGTGCACACACTGAGCAAATCCACGAGGGGATATTAAGCTGAATTTGTGTTGGATTAGAATCACTTACCTCACCTTGAAGGAGAGAATTAACTAAATGAAAAACATAGATTAACAAGCCTTGAGTAGTACCTTCTTTCCATGCTGAACACAGCCACCACAAGCTCCATCAATAAGGTTAAAGGATAACCACTGTGTTACCTGAGAGGCAAAGGGCCAAGGTTGATTCCTGTGAATGCAGAGTAATGTTTGAAAGCTAGTAAGACAAATTTGTCGTTTATGTTTATCAGATTTTTTCCTCTCATTTACCCCGAAACCCTACCGGACACATCATGTTTTGGTCCATCTTCCACTTCAGATTTGGTCATTTTCCTCGGTTTAGATGCTTCTAAATATGCTTCTATGTGTGTAAATATGCTACATAGGTGCTGTGGAAAAATTTCTGAAGTCAAAGGTCAATGGTGAGGTCAGGAAGGAAGAAAGTGTTCAGGAGCCTCTGATGTCTTATGCTGTATTATTTATTGATGCTTGGCCAAGGAGAATTCTCAAAGTTCATCAGAGTCGGTCTCACATTCTGCCGAACTTGTGCTGGTGCTACTACACGCCCAGAATTAGTCAAAGAAAATGTCTTTACCCATTGAGGTGTTATTGTCAACATATTCTAGTCTGGAGACAGATGTCTGCAGATTGGAACGTCAACGGCAAGTTATCTATTATGTCTAAGAAGGCAGCAACAGGTCTCTTCGATTCTGGCTACCACAGTGTTGAGATATGGTGGCACCTAGTCAAAGACAAACAATTAATACTGCCGAGGACCTCTAAGCCCACAGATGACCTTGTGTAACCTAAGGATAGAAAATTCCATAACAGTAGGTAATATGTTTCCATTCGGCTGTTTTTCATGGCAGTTTGCACGGGGTGTTTTATTTTGAAAATCGACCAGATTCTCTATGCCATTTCTATGTCTGACTTCCTGTCAGCTTGAGCGGCTCTGTGCAGATTGACGGGGGCTGCTCGCGGCACCCGTCAAAAATAGAACAGGCCATGTATAGCTCCATCGGCCGTCGCATCCATGCCCGGTGGAATTTGGGGGTTACATTTTGGCAGCTGGACAGTCTGAGGACACTGCTGGGAAAGATCTTAGTGAATAAATGAAACTAAAACTGCAAAATTCCCACAGGAAGTTAGGCCCTTATTATGTAAAGACATGATCTAGATTTGAGACACAGGGCAAGGCGAAAAGGGAGTTTCATACACAGAGCACAGAAAAGTTTTCTGAAAGAACGCTGTCTAGCTGTGAAACCCTACCGATGGAGATTATGTAAGGAGAGCTATAATGTATCTCCCAAGAATGCTTCACCGTATGAACACTGAATGCTTGCATAAAGAGAGATCCCAGGTACTTTGGAAAATGGACTTTGTGTCTGTGTTTGTGTGTGTGTGTGTTTGTGAGAGTGCTGGCCGACCCACAGAATGCATGAATTGGAAACGAAGAGCATCGCTGCTGGTTAGAGAGAAACCTTTTCTTCTTTTCAATCCCTCGTTTTGTTCAGGTTGCGGGGAGGAAGTATCTTTGGCATCGGAGGGAGAGGAGCATTTAAAGAGATCACAGACGCACATACAGGAAGATACAGATGTACAGATTAAGTAAGCAAGACAGGAAGGGAGAAGTCTAAGAACTCGATGCAGAAAGAGTATGTACGATGTACTGTAGGAGGGCATGTTTTGTGGTTCAAAGTTGCCCTCTGTGTGCAGATGGGAGGAAACTACTCTTGATGCCTCCTACTCAGTTTGGCCTCAGGCCTTAGTATCCTTGTGAACATCCCTGTGTTGAAACCCAGTCGGATCACTCCCAGAGCTCGAGAGGACTGCAGGGTTTGGCTGGGTACGAGCATCTGTGCGGTTACAGGATCTGAGACACTCATGAACATGAAGCAGCAATCTTTACAGGGAACAGGCTCTGGATGGAGCCCAAATTGAACTTCTCACTTGGTTAGTCACGCTTTGTTGGGGTATGACATGAAAGTACATGAGGGGGTTTAGGGCTCAGACACACAGGGAGATGCTTTTGTGACTGCACGCCAGGTGCTTTAACATACAAATGCAGCTACTGCTGAAATCCACCTTTTTAAAGCTGAAAATGAACTTGGATGGGAGTTTTGGATCCATTTGACACGCTTTCCTTTTGCATATAAAAATGTACATGGTCACAGAAAGGCATTCATCCACAGTAAACCACCGAGTGGCTTCTGTGGCGATGTTTGTATGATGAAATACAGACGTAGCTGTTGCAGACATAAAGTGAACCCAGTGCTCCAGAAGGTGATTAGGATGTAGCTCCAAACATGAGCACGAGAAGTGATTTTAAGGATTTCATTACACAAAAATGTTGTTAGCTAATATCAGATGTATTTGTGTGAGTGTGTTTGATGGGGATGGAGGCCATTAAAGTATTCAACAACACTGAATTCACAACAACAAATCCCTCTGTGCTTTGTTTAGAAGAGTTTTATACAGTCAGGCCGTGATCTAAAGCAGCGTTATTATTTTTTGGGCCACATGGGGGCAGCAGAAGTTAGTATGAAGTAACTTTTTTTACTTTAACTGTCTGCCGTTTGTTGCTGGGCAGGAGCTTCTTCGCTGAAAAAAGCTGCCTTCTGCAACTGGAAAGTAGGTTGTTAAGAACAGGGGGAGTGAACAGAAACAGTAAATGTGTAGACTGCAAAAGCAAAAACCCTAAAACTCTGCAAAGTGCTGAAGGGAACAGAGTGGGCTGATAATTGTCTGTGGGTTACAGTCACTCCAAACATCTTTCCTACTACACATTTTATGAGTCACTGCAGCTTCGAAGGTCTGGTGTGGAAGATCTATGATGGATGGGATTGAATATTAGGTTCATAATTATGTTTTCATTAGTGTACAATCACCTGAAATTAATAATTGTTGTTTGGTAACCCACCTTTTGTTTCATGGAGTCCGCCAGGTTGAATTAAAATGTTTCTACAGTAGCCCAGAATGGACAAACCAGACACTGGCTCGCCTTTCGTGGCCGTGATTGGTTCTCCTGCATGTTTGCAATGAAAGGGTGAGGCCATGTGTATTCAGTTGGTTGCAGTCTTCAACCTCACTGCTAGATGCCAATAAATCCCACAGACTTGACTTTCAGTATGTATGAATATTGAGAAATCTGTTTTATTTTTTTTATTGGCCGACCTAGTGATACGTGAAGGAGACACCATTTTCCAGTAAACACGGTAATAGAGAAAAATACTGTAACATACTTTAAATGTTGAAAGCTTTTGATTTTATTATGACTATAATTATTGATTCATCCATTTCTGTGTAAGGACGTTTATTAAAATTAAAATTTTATTTCTACCCTACATCATAAGAGCCTAGTGCATCTTTAACACAACTTTTCCACTCCCCTACTAATCCCTGTAACAGCGTTGGTGGATTGGTCATGTATTACACCTCAAAGGAATACATTAGCTTTTCGGCAAACAGCATTTCTGATCAAGTTGGCACTGTGTTGCGAAAGGATTGGTAACAGTTCCAGTTTATCTTAAATTAAACATGTAACCTCAATCCAGTGCTTTGGGAGTAAAAGACAAAAACATGTATCTCCATAGATTCTGCCACGGTTATTCTTTGGTCACAGAAATGAAGCTAGTGAATCATGTTTAAAATCCTCTCAAACCATCGAATGAATGTTATGTTTAGTGGCCAGTAAGGGTACCGGAGGCCATATTTTCACACATAAAACCAAGAGCTCTGGACTAGAAAATCTATATTTAGGACCGGCTGTGCTGCATGTTATATACTATTATATTCATGTCATATTAAATGAGAGAGACATCTATACTGAGCAAGCTGACATTTCCTCAGGTCAGCTTTTTGCCCCCATGAGACCTTTGATTGGTCAGCTCTTAGCCAACCAGCAGGATACAGGAAGGAAGGAGCTTGGAGCCCCCTGAACGGTAATTGGCTTCTCACTGACAAATCAAGAAAATAGAGAGAGCAAGGTAGACAGGAATAAATACAGACACGGTGGATGGAAAAATCTGTTTTATGTCTAAATGCTGCAAGAGCTTTTTGAATGAAACATGTTGTTTTGATGGTCACATTTTGGGCAAACATCCGGTACAAAGCCCACTTGACAAATAGTGTGTATGCGTGTGTGTTTGTGGCGTACGATTGTGTGTAGACTCTAATTGGCTACTGTAACTGGATTTCCTGCAGTGATTCAGGCTGACTGCAGGGATAGTGATACCACATGCACGTGTGCACGTACACACACAATCACAGGCAAAGCTACAATTAATGACGGCAATAATGTCAACACAGAGCCGATGCTGGTAAGAGAAAATGAGAGCAAAACAACACAGGACGGAGAGAAAAGAAGAAGAAAGGGAGAGAAAATTTAATGATTTGATAAAGTCGCTCCTTCAACCTTTTTTTTATTGGAAGGGAGAAATACAGCAAAGAGAAAAAGAGAGGAAATGAATACTGTGAATCAGCCGGTGGTAATCTGAGTGACACTCATTGCCAAAACCAAACTAACCATTCACAGTGAACGTCTATCTTGAGAAGTGTTTTTTCCCTTCCCTCTTATGATTTCTTGCAATCCAAATATATCTGCTTATTGTTCTAGGGTAGCTTCACAGCCGCTGCTACCTGTTTTCATTGTGTCACATTTGAGGTGATGAGGTCTGCTCTCTCTTAGCGCACTTTAGAAAATGAAGTACACCGTCACCTCGTTCCGCATCCTTTCACAATCCAAACTGTGCCTGCTGAATATCAGCATGTTTACCTGAAAGTACTACTGTACTTACATACAACCTCACAGAACCACTAACATAGCATTAGCGTTACATTAATGTTGTTCATCTCCAAAAATAAGGAGCAGTCAGTGTTTCTAATACTACCCAAAGAGTGCTGGTTGTACTAGTTGTGGACCAGAAGCAGCTTAACCCTAGAACACGGAGTCGGGTGATTTTCACCCACACAGTTCTTGTCATGTGATTTTTATTGTGTTGCTGCTGTCTGAGTTTCTTGGGTAGCTTCAGGCTGCTCACTGATGTCATTAATGGTATGTTGGTTTCCCTTCTCCCATCTATGTTTTTTTCAAGAGGCATGGTGATTTTCACCCGACATTAGTGATAGAGATCTGTCAGTGATGCAGAAAGACTGTGCCTTCACCAGACAAGGCTCACATGTCCCAGGAATGGGTGGACCAAAGAATAAGTTCCCAGCTACATTATTATTTTTGTTTTTCTCTTAAGGATTACCTGATTTTTCAATAATCTTTTTAAAGGGTCCCCCATGGTACCTTTTTTTTTAATTTTATGTAATATTGTATATTGGGAAATTAAAGAAGAGTACTACTATTTGGCATACAGTGTTGTACTTTAACATAAATTGATGAAAACTGTATTTTATCGTTAGTGATGGTGTTATTAATTTTAACGTTAGTGTTCTAGGGTTAAGCAACATTAGCCCTACTCCTAGCGATGGTAACTCCAACATCAACAGTTCCACTGCACAAGATGATTGTTGATTGATGATATGCTCGATCGCATGGTCTTCCCACATCTGCATGTGTTCCCTCTGGACATGCAGGTTAACAGGTTAATTGGTGACTGTAACCTGTAACCTATAGATGTGAATGTGACCATGAATGGTTGTTTCTCTCTGTGTGTCAACCCTGTGATGCACTCGCAACCTGTCCAGGATGTACCCCGCCTCTCGGCCAATGCCATCTGGGATCAGCTCCAGACTCCCACGACCCCTCAAAGGACAAGCCATTATGGACATGTTGGGAACACATGGCTGACATTCTTTAACATACCCCACACCCTTTGCTTTGCTTTCTCACGTGATCAACAGGACACTGTGATGATCCTTTATAGAGGTTGAGGACCACTGCAGCAGTATTGCAGCAAGTATGCAGTAAAATATTCAACATCCCCACTGACTGCAAGCCTTTAAATAACACGGTTTGGGCTTTGTATACCAACAAAGACACACACTTATTTATGACATATCCTCAGCTGACCTATTTACCTGATCAAAGCCTGCTGACGAGGGAGGATTTTAGTGGACCTGAGGATTGTACGTGTGTGTGTGTGTGTGTTCAGAGTGAGTGGGATGCTAACTAAGCAGTGTTCCTTATCCAGTTACAGCTCACATGTCTATTTAATCTGCACAGAGGAGGAAGTATGCATGTATTTGCGTGTGTGTGTGTGTGTGTTCACGCAGGTATCACGTCCCCACTGAAGTTGCTTTGAGGCAACAAGTTGTGATGTTCAGATATTGTACCTTGCACAATTGTACGTGTGTGTAGTACATTGATATCAATAAAAAGAAGTGACTTTTTGGATGTACAAGGTTGTCGTCAGCCCCGAGCATTTCATGGGACTGAGTGGATTTTCTGCTTCTCATAAACCAATTAAGAGTGTAAAAGGGAACTCCTCTCTCTCCTCTGCTTCACTTTTTTGGTTCCCTTCTCTTCTCCACACTTTTCCTCCTCTCTGTTCATTCGTTCTCTTCTTCTTCTTCTTCTTGCTCCTCTTTCCAATTTCCCTCACGTCTTCTTCGCGACTTCTTGCCATTCTCTTCTATTTTTTCTTTCTTTTTCCATCGATTCTGTCCTCCACAACCCCCTACCTCCTCCTCTGTGTTCCTCTCATTTCTCGTCTTCTCTGTGTTTTAGATTTGCTCTATCATCTCTGTATTATGTTGTAGCCGTAGGGGAGAGTGTGTGTGTGATAGTAATCGCAGCTGTCCGATTATATCTTGTTGCTCCGTTGCTGAACTATGAGATGGTTTATTGATATTTTGTAAGGGAACACATTTTTCTAAAGATGAGTATGTCTTGATTTTATCCTTGATCTAACTAGGCAACTTGGGGATTAACGGCTCCTTTCAACTAAAACATGCTTCGGGCCTCTTTGTTCCAAAAATTCAAACACTTAAAGTACAAGTGGCGTATCATTTTCCAAAAATATTTGTGGGTCAGATACCAAAACTCTCGGGATGCAGTGTGGAGAGATAAAAGATTAGGATTTTTAGTTTGTAGTGCAATCAAGTTAACTCAGTCATTTAAACTTACTAAAAGTACTAATGGTTTAGAGATAGTGTCACAATAAAAGCATTTAGGCAGTACACCAGATACTACTTTGTATCATATGCGTTCATGCAGTGAAGACTTCCAAACTTTACTTTTTATGTTGTTATTTTATTCAAAGTCCAATGTTCCAAAAAAACCTGATTTGATTTTTTCAAAGCCAATCATCACAGGAATCTCAAAACTATACATTACACTTTAATGCTTGTTTGCTTGTTCATAATAATAAAGAAGTCAATGTTTTGATTGCAGAGTTGGTTGTATGTCGCTTATTTTATAGTGTTGGTCGGTCCATCGTTTTGATTCAGACTAAAATATCTCAACAGCTGTTGGATGAAATTTCCTTCCAACGTTTATGGTCCCCAGAGGATGAATCATTCTCATTTGGGTTATTCTTTGACCACCAGCAGGTTGACTTTAATGGTTTTAAGTGGACTAATAAACTATTGTTTATGATAAAATACCAAACAGATGATTTCAACCTTCAGCTGTTCTGAGTGTTTTAAGGGGTAATAAGCATTACCATGTTAAACATCACTACCATTGTCGTTGCCACTGTGCCTAAGTATAGCGTCAAAGAGCTGCTACAGTAATTCTTTATAAGTCTTTATACTTACAACTGTAGAAAACTGTGGGCTGGCATTGCAAATAAATTGTTTTCAATGTACGTATTATGGCAATATATCTACTTTCTAAATTTTCACTTCACTTAAATTCTAGTTTGCTGCGAATGTGTCTCTGAAGTTACTTAAAGATGCGCTTGCTTGTGTTTTCCCTCCCACCACCTGGAACCAGTGGGTTTGTTCCCAGATGTCCTCCCATCCACCTGGTGTGCAGGGGTGGGGGGGGGGGAGTAAATGAAGCGCTCCCAAAGTGGGAGAGTTTGCAAAAACTAAACTTCTCTTATTTTGACCTCAGACCTGCCATCCATCCCCTTAACACCCGACTCTCTCTCTCTCTCGCTGTCCTCGGCACACCATTTCAATCTGCTTCCTCTTAGTTTCCCTCCTCAGCCGCACACACACATACAGAAACGCACACAGGGGAGGAGGTGTCAGTCAAGATGGATGTTTAAGTTGGATCAACATCCCATATGGCAACGTATCTTTTATGTGTGTGTGTGTGTGTGTGTGTGTGTGTGGAGAGCTCGTCCCATGGGCTGTGCCATAGAATTTGCCACCGTTCAGCTCCGCTACATCCAGTCTGCCGTTGAGATGGTTAAAATATACACACACACACACACACACACACACACACACACACACACGCTCAGCCCCAGCCAAACATCTCTATCTGACTGCTCAAGAGCTCTGAAACTTTTCAAATTCTGTAGAGAATATTTGGAAACCATACAGCTCAGAAAAAGTGATTGAGGATGTTTACTCGCTGGAAACCTGCCATCATTATTCAAGAGCATTGGGTATAATACCATTTTGATTAAGATGACTGTGCTAACTTTAACCCTGCAGCCCGAGCTGTGTGTACTTGCTTAACACCGTGCTCATTTCCTTGGATAAGATTGTGTTTTATCTTACTGTTTGATTATTAGGAATGTAAGAATGCTCGCCCTTAAAAAGTGAATATAGAAAGTTGTATCAGTCCTTCGAAGAATTGTGAGCATTTTTTTAACTAGCATTCTGTGTCCTGATGATCTAATACTGACACATTTTTTAAGCAACGTTGTGTAAAAATTGGTATTTTTGCACTTTAGTGCTCTCATTTTCAGAGTGTAATACCACTGTGATAAATAGACATCATTAGTAAGTAAGAGCATAAGAGTCAACAACTGTGCTAACAGCCAAACATCAGTCAAGGTCAACAACACAAGACATGGCAGCCAGATAATACTGTATTACTTACAAGTCCAACAGCAGTCAGCCGAGCTCGGCCTCTGTCTTTCAGCCTTTTATTTCACCAAGCTCTCGCCAACCACTGAAAGTCAGTCCCAGATTTACTCTTGTCTCGTAGCTTCTTGCTTGGTTACTCTCTCATTTTCTCTTCTCAGCTTCTTCTCTCTCAGTCTTATCTGATATTATGTCTATAGAGGCAGCTGAGCCTGGTCACTATGCCCGGCTGGTTCTGGCTCTGATCTCACAAAAACTGACCATAACCCTTTGACCTTCCTGAGCAGCATGCACAATGCCAATAGTAGGCTGATGAGGTGGTTGTATTTTTACAGTCTTACAGTCTGAATGTGTCACATTAAGGGTAGTACACACTGTTGATTCTGCAAAAGACCCTGTTATTGGGGTCTTGTGTTTATGGGTTGGTTGTGTTCTGTTAGCTCTTTTGTTTCCTCATGATTACGCTTGAATTCTGTTCTCTGATAAATTCATGGTTAATTTAACTACCGTATTTTCCGCAATATAAGGCGCACCTAAAAGCCTTCAATTTTCTCAAAAGCCGACAGTGCGCCTTATATATGGATCAATATTGGTTAATCATGGCTACCGTAGTCAGGGGGCGTCGCCACAGTAACAGCGGTAAGAACGGTGAAGAGGAATTCCAGTCCAACACCATATGTGTGTGTGTAAAGACCCCAAAATGGATCCTTTCAAGAGACACGCTTACGACGCAGAGTTCAAACTCAAGGCACAGTCACCTGTATACCTTGCTGTTGTTAAAGATAAACTGTTTCGCAAAAATACCAC